>NC_135921.1:7795087-7955087 GCF_964058835.1 Carex rostrata
CCCGCACCCAGAGAAATTTCCTATGCAAAACCAAATTGTTGGATCATTGAATTAATTTTCCGTTTTCAGGTGCTATTGTATACTGCATGATGACAATGTTTTGGGAGCCATATTCAGTTTGTGGGACAAGTTGAAGGCAGCTGTGTCATGGGAAGTCGTAGAAGAGACTGTTTGGGGAGAGCTCAACTACTACCAGCAATCGCTCTCTAACCAACCAAACTAAGGAAAATCTGATAAATACAACACAGACATAATTTGTATGCAAACAATTATTTATCGTTTATGCCAAGTTATATTGGTATTCCTTTCTTTTCCGTAGGAGTTGTCATTGGAAACATTCCTGTTTCGTTGATTTCTATAGTAAACCATTTTATATGTCAGATTCAGCACTGTTATACTGTAGTACAAAAACTCTGAATTACTGATATGTAGGATCTCTTCTGATGAGCGGTGCTATGAAGATCATACCATTGTGTTGTTATTGGTGAATATGCTCAAATAGGTTCTTTCAGTAGACAGAGATTTGGTATGTGACTTTTTTGTCTCCCACACTGCCCGAGGCTTTTCATTCAATATTGTGTTACATATCAGTACATGCTGCCTGAGTTACAACAGTCAACAAATTGAAAAGAGGAAAAGTGTAACCTCTTTTTAAGTGTATCAGAAAAAAAGGTAATTTCATTCGCCTTCGCCTTCGAGAAATGACCATGCACAATGAAAAAGTTTAGAATACCAGCCCTGAACTTCCAGTTTTCAATGACGCGAAATGCCATAAACTTTCCATAATTTCACTGATAAGGGCGGAATTTCAATCCTTTCACCATGCTTTTATTTTTTATTACCGTCATAATTGTTAAAAAAAATTTAAAAATATATGTATGGTTCAAAATAGTAAAATAAAAATCATACTATTAATGACAAAACATAAAAGTTATGATGTTTCAAAATAAGTTTATAATAGAAGCCAACAAATTGAAAATCAATATCCCACAATTAATGTACATAGATTTTAACAAGCTTTTGCTAAATAAAATCGAATACCACATAAATTTTAATTGTTCGTACACAAATAATACAAGAGCGATGGTAATTAATGAAGGTAGCGAAATTATCTACTAGCAATCAACCAACCAGAAGAATGGAACTTCACTATTATAGGAAAATTGGACATCCCACAATAGTCTTTAAATTTTCAGAAAACCATTATAGGAAAAGTACCACAACTAAGAGAGCAAAGTACCACGACTTGATCAAGCTCCAACATTAAATCAACAAAAAATTGTCTAACAGTAAAACTTAACTCAGAAAGCAGTAGACATTAAGTTTTCCAAAACTTGACATCAAGAAATACTCGAATACCAAAACAAACTATCATCTTTTACTCAAAATCTAACAAGATGGGAAAAAGGCCTATGCAGTAGCAACAGAAGTCTTCTTAGCAGCTGCAGAGGAGAGCTTGGATCGGCGCTTGGCAAGGCTCTCACTACGGCGCTCACGCTGCTCCTTAAGGCGCTGAGCAAGAAGTTTCTGGTACTCAGCTGCCTCAAGTTTTGCCTTGGTTATTCTCTTCTTCTTGTCAGCAATTCTCGTGCGCTTCCTCTGGAGTGTAAGAGGGGTCACCAGCCTCTGTATCTTGGGTGCCTTGCTGCACTTCTTTCCTGCAAATTTTTTCATTGAGCTTGCCCATTAGTAAAGCCCAATGAGATCTAAGTTAACCAATACCTAAGCCAGCTAAAAATATAAATTCATATAAAAATCACAAGCTTAGTTGTTGTCACCCATCTGACAATTAAGTCTTAACCATTCTAGCAAGTCGAATGAAACCCAATTTAAGCATAAAACATATGGTTTACATGAACTTTTAAAATAAAAATGCGTAACACACCAAGTGAAACAATACATAAAACCTATCTCAGAAAAAACAAAGAGGAACTCCTAAACACATTGAAAATAACTACAAACAAAAGATAGAAAACATACCAGTTTTGGAGGTGAAAGTGCGGCGGTAGGTGTTGACATACTTGCGGACATCATCTTCCTTGCTCAGGTTGAAGAGCTTGCGGATCTTGGAGGCCCTCTTGGGTCCCCTCATCCTTGGCTTTTCAACATCTGTCAAGCCGGGTAGATCATTATCTCCCTTCTTCACAATCACCAAGTTCAGCACTGACAGGTCAGGGCTCACAATGCACCCACGCACAGACTTCCTACGGCGCTCTCCATTGCGCCTTCCGTACCCACGGAAGCAAGGAGTTCCTGCACCAAAATACAACCAACCAATGTAAACAACAGATTCATTACAAAAACCTTATAACAAAGAACCAAAACAAATTGGACTCTGGAGGTGAAATATAAGACATTGTTTACAAGTTCTAGTATTATATTTGACTAAACAAGTGTACTAACCAGCAACAATGGGTTTGACAAAGGCTAGAAGATATAAATAAATTTACCTCTGTAAAGGAGCAGACGGACACGGCCAGGAGTCAGCACACCCTGCTTCATGGGGAACCCCTGCTTGTCACAGCCTCCCATAATTTTGAAGACATAACCCTTGAACTCCTATTGAAATCAAGTAACAAAACTTAGTATAATGCATGACTATAGATTAAGATTAAGATTAATATTACATGTTTTGAGAGTTTTAGTGCATAACATTTCAGAAAGTCAGAATAAAACTCAAAAATACAATGGAGATTAGACATACCTCGCCAAGGGCATCACCATTGACCTCTTGTGAGATCCTTTTATCATAAAAGCAACGACTGCAGAATAAAGCAATTTTAAGCCCCGTGTTAAATTAACAAATAAAAACTATCAGAAACATTAAAATTTGTAATATAATTCAGATATTAAGTCTAGATTAGAATTCTATATTACATAGTAAGAAATGTTATCATAAAATTTGTACATTCATTATGTTTTAAAGGGAACAATTCAAGCATTTGTAACTCAGAAAACAGTATCATTTAACAAAATAAGTGACAATCTACCTAAGACCTTCCTTCCTAAGAACAAACCACTGTCTACAGGGCATCTTGATTAAATTGAACACAAAATAAGACACTGAACTTATATTATATTGGAGATAGGTAGAATCTATATGCGAAATGATTCAGATTCAGAGAATCTTATACGAATTGGGGTAAACCATGATGCATTTTGAATTCAAATGTTATACGCCAGTACAAAAGCCTAGAATACATGATAACAAAGCGGAAATAAATATCCTTTCAGAGCTTCATCTCACTTGCAAATCTAATTGTCTGCACATAATAAAAAAAAACAGAAATAAATCTGACAATAAGCAATGGGGCAGAACTTACAGCTTCTGGTCGTCGTCTATCTCCAGCTTCTTCTGGCATCCAGTCGTCGGATTTGCGATGTTGAACTGCAAAGTTCAAACAAAATACAGAAAAAACATAAATCATCTCCACAAAAACCATCCATCAGAAGCACATCTTGAATCATGCGCAATTAAACGGTGTAATATCGGAATGACGCGAATCTATACCTTCATCTTGGACCAAAATCTCGGGCTGAAGGTGTCCCAAAGCCGGAGGCGAGAGCAAGGGATTCGAGCAGCGGCTAGGGTTTTTTCCTTCTAGAGAAAATAAAGGGTGGACACGAGGCTTATTATATATAGTGGGCGGCGGAAGCAATACTAGGGCTTTTGGTTTCATGTCTAATCTAAGCCGTTGATTTATGGTCGCGGCTAGATCTGAGTCTATCTCGGGTCGCTTTGTTAAGAGAACCAACCCCACCCGAACCGAGTTGGTTCAGCAAAACTATCAACCAAGCCCAAGAGACCCAATTGAAAAGGAACCGGAGAGCGCTTATTGTCGGCCCACTTATCATATTGTCCTGAATTCCTGTCCTGGGACCTGGGCCCAATCTTCTCTCTAGAGAATAACATATATTGGTATTATTATTTTTTCCGAACAGTAAATCAACAGAGGAGACATTTTACATTTACCAAATAATTTCAAACAAATTTATTGAAACATGAAATATTTATTGAAAATCATAAAAACACGTAAAGCTACTTTTATTTTAAAGAAAAGTACAGTCAAAAGAATTCAATACATGTCTCTGCCCTCTGTCAAATAATTTTTAAACCTTAAAATACTTTTGAACTGCAGCTGCCTAATAGATTGGAACTATGAATCTTCATCACTCATTGAGCGGCCCACAATAGCATCATAAAAAGTTAAAGAGTGAGTCTATGGTACTATGCATATTACGATTTGTTACCGTGCTACGGCTCTATATTCAAGTTTTCAAATCCTAACGGTCGATCCGAACCGTTCATCTTGTTCTCCATATTAATATGTGTTTGGAGACCAAATTTTACATTTTTTGAATTTTTTTTTACTATTTTTTTAGATTTATTGAAAATCACTGTTTTTGGATGGTCCAGAATTTTCAGATCAAGTGATTTTCTAAATATCTAAAAAAATAGTAAAAAATTTTCAAAAAATGTAAAATTTGGTCTCCAAACACATATTAATATGGAGAACAAGATGAACGGTTCGGATCGACCGTTAGGATTTGAAAATTCGAATATAGAGCCGTAGCACGGTAACAACCCGTGATATGCATAGTACCATAGACTCACTCAAAGTTAAATGTAGCTGAGTTTTTTATTCAAAGCATTAAAATAAATAAATTTCCATTCTTAAATTAAGCATGTAGATGTCCTAATCCGTCGACGATTTTAATTAATAAATGAGATTTCGGATTATATATTATCCTTTTGATCAAATATTTTGATTCTATGTATCTATTTGATGTTTTTTATATATAGAAGTCTAAATTTATTTAGACACGTACTTGTCACACGTACTTTCCACATGCAATTGTATAATTTTTTCTGATTGTTCGTGATTTATATTTCTAATTTTTAAATGTTACTTAAAGAATTGGATTTCAAGCAAAAAAGAGGAGTTGTTGGATGTAGTAGGAAAAGAGAAGCTATTTGCTTCAGCTGATAAGAAAAAAGGGTTGGAGATTGAAGTGTCCAAATTGTCCTTGTATCTTGACCCACCAGAAGCACAGTGTAAAGGTAGGAAGAGGAAGGCTACACGATTTGTGCCGGCCTCTATAAAGAATAGCAGAAAGAGGAGAACCTGTAGCATCTGTAATGCAAAAGAGGGTCACAATGCAAGAACATGCCCACAGGTTCAATTCTGTGATGTACTGTATTTCTGATTTTTTTTACTTTCTTTCTCGTGTTAATTGCTGACCATTGGCTATTGTTTATAATATTAGAAGGGAGCAAAAGGTTGTGGAAAAGGGAAGAAAAAAACGAATGACGATGACGATATCGAAGAGGAAGAATTAGAAGACTCGGAAGAATTAGAAGAGGAAGTATCTGAAGAATCCGAAGAATTGGAAGAATCTGACTAGTAAGCCATGTTGTTTCAATTTAAGTTGCTGTTCGTCTTCATTTCTCAACTTCCATCACAGTACTTTTTTCAAGCCAGCTGTATCTAAAGTCTTTGACATATCTGGTACATATTCAAGTTGAGAAATGAAGTGTTTGTATTTTTTTTTTTCTGGAAACCAGGAATGTTACTGGTACATATTCAAGTGTTTGTATTTTTTTTTTCTAATTTTGACATTCTTTCTTCTTTTCTCTATTTGTAGGGTTGTTTTGGTATGATTTAAAAGTGATGGATCATGTACTAAGAGGTCATATGTAGATAATACTTTTCCATGATAGGTCCTGTAACAAGAGGATATTTTTTTCAAGTTTAACTGAGAATATTTTGTGGCTTCATGCTTTTCTTTATAGAAGAAATTATATGCTTTTATTTTTGGATTTTATTGGTACAATAATCAAGTGTTCGCACATTTATCCTCCTCTCGTAGTATTTTAGCTTTGTCCACTAACAGTTTTTTATGATGAATTTTTTCAATACATTGGTAGAATCAGATAAATTATTGAAAAATAAACGGGACATTAATTTGAGGGCTAAAAGAGATAAGGGAGGAGGGGGCGGGAGGAAAGGGGCTTAGGACTCGGTGTTTTGAGGGGTCAGCAGGTGGGCGGGGAAATCTCAAGGGAGAGAGCAGAGAGAGAGAAGAGGGTTTAGCTTAGCGAGAGGAAATCTCAAGGGACGGGTTGAGGGTTTTACATGCACTGGACGACTCCATTTAAATTGGATCGAAGGGTTTTACTTGGACTGGATGACAATCAACTTTAATTGTTATTTAGACTGGACGATTTCATTTAGAGTAGATCACTGGATGAAAGTTTTAAAGAAAAATGTCTCTGATCAAAGATTCGATCGGCACGCAATTAAAAGTAAATCAAATGGTTCAAAATCTGAAGTAAAATACTCGGTTTACTTCGCGAAGCATCATAGTCCATCTCTCCCGATTTTTTTATTTATATCCAAAAAATAAATTAAATTTTAAAAAATAACCGAACCGGCTTTGGAATTTGAAATCTACACAAACCGGTTAACCGTTAACCGGACCAAAATTTCCGGTTAACGGTTAACCGGACCAAATTTCCGGTTAACGGTTAACCGGACCCAAACCATGGGTCCGCTTAACGGTTAACCAGATTCGTTGGTTCGCTTAACCGTTAACCGAACCCGATTTTTATTTTTTTTATTTTTTTTTTACTTTTTTTTAAAAAAGAAAATTTTTTATTTTTTTATTTTTCTATTGAAAATATACATGAAAATTCGTATTTAGATTTATCAAATTTACACCAAAAAATTTTGTAAATCAAATATGAAATTTAAAATTATAGAAAAATACACATACACATATACATATACATATACATATACATATACATATACATATACATATACATATACATATTATTTTAAATTTCATATATAATATGTATATGTATATGTATATGTATATGTGTATGTGTATTTTTCTATAATTTTAAATTTCATATTTGATTTACAAATTTTTTTGGTGTAAATTTGATAAATCTAAATATGAATTTTCATGTATATTTTCAATAGAAAAATAAAAAAAATTAAAATTTTCTGTTTTAAAAAAAAGTAAAAAAAAATTGGTAACCGTATATTATTTATGTATATGTATATGTATATGTATATGTGTATGTGTATGTGTATTTTTCTATAATTTTAAATTTCATATTTGATTTACAAAAAAATTTGGTGTAAATTTGATAAATCTAAATACGAATTTTCATGTATATTTTCAATAGAAAAATTAAAAAATTTCTGTTTTAAAAAAAAGTAAAAAAAAAAAAAAATTGGGTTCAGTTAACGGTTAAGCGAACCAAAGAATCCGGTTAACCGTTAACCGGACCCATGGTTTGGGTCCGGTTAACCGTTAACCGGACCCATGGTTTGGGTCCGGTTAACGGTTAACCGGACTCTTTTAAAGGGTCCGGTTAACCGTTAACCGGAAATTTGGTCCGGTTAACGGTTAACCGGTTTGGGTAGATTTCAAATTACAAAGCCGGTTCGGTTATTTTTTAAAATTTAATTTATTTTTTGGATATAAATAAAAAAATCGGCCATCTCTCTCTCTATATATATCATTTACTATGTTATTTAAGAAATGCTATTTACATGTAAATGTCATTTAATATGTCATTTAAAAAATGTTATTTGTCATTTAATTAATTTTATTTTATATAAAAAAATATTATCTTATATGTTCCCGTTAACACCATACTAATTAGAAACTAACAAGTACTGCAATGATCGCGATCCATAAACTGCCATGGTCGCAATAAATTCCGACGACTTGCAAACAATAAACTCAACTAGGCCCTCTGTTTACAAACAATTGTAACGACCTTTGGGGAACTGAATCTCCTGCTCATAGATGAGCAGAAAATTCCTGCTGACATACTCTATCTATTCATGATCTGAACGGTCAGGATTAAAGTAGGAACTAGTTTTGAACATTTTGCAAAAATCATGCTTCGGATTTTTTTTATTATTTTTTACTGCTACGAATAAAAAAACGTCCGACGTGGCACACAACTTCCTAAGTACGAATATATGATCATCAACAAGAGAAGAGACTAGAGAGAGAACTTATACATTGCTGACATGGATGTGCTTGAGCACGCCATGCTACATATATTACCAGTTTTGTTCTGCTTCTTTTGTTCATAAGCTTAACTCTCAAAGACTTAACGTAGAAGTTTGAATTGTAAAAACACATGCTGATTTAAAAAAAAAAATGATATTTGTTCATAAGAGTCTGGAGCGAAAACAGTAAAGAAGATAACAGAAAGCTGTCATCATTCACCAAAAAACACCACCTATCTCAATTTAATTCGAGGAACCTATCCAACAAGCAAGTGCTACTATAACAAACAAATAATTATACTGACACACGTACATGTAGGAGAAAATCATCAATGTATGGCAACCTTCATTCAGTCGATTCAAGTATTCCGCTGTGAAACAGATAGATCTTCTAGGTATATACCCCAACAAAACCATGATACAAATCGAACCTAAGCCTGTGACATCCCCCCATGCGTTCCAAGCATTGCCCAAAAACACCCTTGACATCTTTATTTACAAAAAACAGACACAGAAAGGTAAAAAAAAAAGACACAGTACGCACCAATAATCCATAACAACACAGGCAATGCTTCTCATGATTCGTATTGAGACTAAATGTGATGATATTTTTAGGTTTTGCAGGGGTATACATGGAACCTTTTTGATTAAAAATAATCGTGTGCACCCACATAGTCGCCACTTGTCTCAATGTCATCAATCTCAGCATCATCGATTTCGTCGAGGTCCATGCTGCCGCCTCCAACAAATAGATGATCAGCTCCAGGTTTACCAGCACCAGGCTTCTTCGCCTCTTGTATGATTGCAGTTATTTCTTCAATGCTTTGAGCAGGGAGGTTGGTGTCAGCTGATTGCAACAGCGCTTGGTATTCATCCGTTAGTTCTATTGGCAAGTTCTTTAAAAACCATGGGTGGGATTTTATCTCTGGGATTGTAATTCTCTGAAATTATTTACAAATGCATGTAAATCAATTGAAGATATGTCAACGGATCCGATATTGACAATATAGTAAATAGAGAGAAAAACCTCATAATACTAATCAGTACATTGGAAATATAGTTATTTTTTGGTATGGTTCTTGTATTTATAGCAATTTTTGTACTCATTCATATGTACAAAAACATATCAGATGAATTAATAAGGAGATAATCTGCAAGGAGAGTACAAACGTATGGTTCTACTTTCCTAAATAACAAATTTGTTTCATGTGTTCTTCATTGATGCTATCTTATCGAACCCAAAACTAAATTTATAATAAATGTAATAGATTCCGTTATGTAACTTGGTTAAATATTGTATACCTCAACTCCTCTCATCTGCTTTTATGATAGAAATAAATTACCTGTTCAGGATTTCCAACAAATATCATGGACAACAGATGACGGCATTCTGTGGATACCCTAACATAATCTGGAAATGAGTACTGGACACTAAGTATGCGCTGCACAAAACAAACAAAAAGTGGAGATTTAAGGAATTCATGTCATTATATAAGTACATGTACTTGTGAGAAATGATAATAAGAAAAACCTAAGATTGAAATATCAGATCTCAATATCATCCCAGTCAGGCCCATCTAAAGCATTAGTATGTTTAAATTTGGTTCAGAGAGTTATGGAAACTCAAACACACCGTGTAAGTAATGGCTAAATAGCCTAAATTTGATACTTATTGAGACTTTAAAATAAAGGGGTCAAAGTAGAAACCAAAAATGGGATCCTAAGATTTAAATGCGAAGTCTTATAGAGAACATACAAATCCTACTAGGAAACTTTGCAAAGGAAACCCAAATATTTTTGAATTGCATACAACATCCAATATAATTTGTGGCCACTATTTCCGATAATACTTGGTAATTCATGAAAAGTATCAAAACAATAGAATTAACGTATAAGATGAACAAATTGTCCTCAACATTGTCATCTAATTATATAAACAGTTATGGTAATTGCTTAACCAATGTATTCTGGTGTTTAATTTACAGTAAACTTTCTAAGCTTAAGCATTATGTTTAGACAGAACTTTTTCTTGAAAAATCGTGTAATATTTAACAGCTCCTTCTCCTTCACACTAATATACAGTCCGTGTTATCTAAGCAGCTCGAAAAATGTCAGTGCTAGTTGTAAATATAAGAAATGTTGGGTGCTAATTGCAATAATGAAGGAGAAAATGGGTTTTGTTGCAAAAAAGACCTGATTATATTTCAACCAAAAAAAGTTGGATTAGTAGTTCAATCTAGAATACTCACAGTAATTGTTTTTCTGAAGTTTCTAGGATCATCAGGGTCCTCAAATGGGTACGATCCAACAAGCATGACATACAATGTCACCCCACATGACCAAACATCTGCAATCTAAATCGATGCCGCCAAATAAAAGAAATAAAACAAAGTAGGAAAGAAAGTATAATTAGAAGAGAACTTGTTGATATTGGTTGACAAATGAAACTCTAAGGACATCAATTCCCGCTGGTACAAGTAGGCACCTCACTGAATTGTATATATGTTTGATGCTTTTTTGTGTGATCTAATGCATCCTTTATTGTTGTACATTCTAGGCATCAATGATTTCTAGCTGGTGCTTCCAGTTAGTTGTTTCGAACAAAACAAACCAGAAGCACATGAAAAAGAAACCTCAGAATATAGACACCAAGTTTGTAACGATCTTCTCATCGATATTGAGTCAGTAACAATAATACAAATAGGTTCTGATAGTTGACTGGCAAATACAATACTTAACTATACAGATAGTACAGAATATAAATTTTGGTTTAAAAACTGCAACAACTTGATGCATTTAGTATGAGAACTCACAGAGTCAGTAATAAATAACCAACCAATAACACTAAGCAATGGGAAATTATACTGGTATGTGCCAGTACAGGACCTGACCAAATTGCAACGAAAAGAAGCATTAGATTTACCTTCCCATCATATTGCTTTCTAGAAAGAACCTCCGGGGCAATGTAAGCTGGAGTGCCAACAGTAGATTTTGGCTGAGAGTGCAAAACAGAACTCTGATATACCAAAAGAATTTAAAAAATTAGTTATCAACATACAATTGAAGTGCTAGTATATCGCAGGAAATAGGGGATGGTTCCCATATGATGTGGTCAAAGGTATCCAGAGCTAGTGTGAAGGCAACTATTACCAGACATTCAGGCCTTTTTTACAAAATAGGATCTTTTGCAAGAACACCCAGTAATTTTACCATATTTGTGAAAATAACACTCTAGCGACTAAGATTTGAAACTTGTGATACTTGCAGCTCTCAGCTTAACATTAACTCAGTAATGAGAAGTTTATCCATAACTTCAATGAGTTCACTTTATTTTCCCTCAAGTGCAGTTTATGTAAGCAACTAGAAGAAATTAAACCTTGCGATGCCAAGTTATAAATGATCTTGATTATAACAGGTTGTACAATTAATATGGAAAAGTTACAAAGTTTAGTCGTCTTGTATTCAGCTTAGCATTGATTTTTAATAATCAGGTGCTACTTGCAACCCACCAAAATATGGTGGTGATAATTGTAAATAGAAGACATGCTTAGATCGTTCCAAATATGATAAGATCATTGATGTTTGCAAAAAACTAGGAAAAGATTTCACGGTAGGATTTTTTTGTCAGCAACCCAAAAAAGTTGGGTGTTTCATTCTGTAACGACATAACATTTGGTATATTTTGCAAGCGGAAAATGAATTCAACCGAGATAATACCTTGGAGTATCCAAAATCACAAATCTTAACACGAGGAGCAGTACTACCATCCAAGAGTGTATTTTCTAACTTTAAGTCCCGGTGACATATTTCCTGCCAAAAAGAAGAAGAAGATGACGTCGACAATTCAACATAATCTCTGACAAGAAAAGGCTTTGTTTGATTGCAATTTGTAAATCTCTGACAAGTAAATATTTATTTTCAGAAGGAAGCATAATCTCTGACTAATGAATATCAATTTAAATTGTACCATTGAGTGACAATAGCTGACACCGGATATGAGTTGTTGGAAGAAGAACCTTGCCTGTGAGAGATATTTTATTCGTTGTTAAGTTGGTCACCTTACAAATAAAACCCTCAGATAATGAAAATTTATTCGTCGTAAAATGTTTTTCTGGAATCTTGAACTTATGAGCAAAATAAGGACTTATGCCAGTTATGGTGCACATTGACACAGTCTTGGCCAAAAAAAAAGGTATTCACATTCTCGCAACATGTCTACAGTTTTCTCAATCTTGACATATTTGGGAATTACGCCCAACAATTAGAATGACTTCATGGAAATAAGATAAGACATTAACACCCAACATTTTTTATTCTTGCAAATACTACTTTAAGTTATGAAATATATTGTAAACAATAGCCAAACTGTTTAGAGTTCACTTTAGCAAAAAACTTAAAAAGCTTCATTAACTTGTTCACATTACCCTGAAGACAACACCTTAAATTGTCCTTGACTTTGTTGTAACAAATACTGACTTTTCAAAAATCATAGTGAAGTCATGGTCTAAGTAGTTAATATCTAACATGATACATATTTTTTATTATTCAGTTGACCAAGTTCTGTGGTGTTGGTGCAAGAAACTTAAAAGTGTTGGATATTAGTTACGAGAACAGAATCCTATTTTTATTAAAACTCTTGCACAAATTTGTATACCTCATCCTCACTAAATCTGCCAGCATTGCAGATTCTTTCAAAGAGTTCACCACCAGCTGCATACTCCATTACTATAGCGAGATGTGTAGGTGTCAACATCACCTGATTTCAAAATTAAAAAATTCTGTCAGTATATGATTTGCATTTTCCAGATACTTGTAAACTCTTGCACAACCAAATATTTCTTAGGTGGTTTATGACTACTCATAAAGGTGGAATAACATTTTCAAATCTGAGATAAGGCCAGGGATTCTACCTCTCAATTTAATTAATAATTAAAATCTGTCATAACTGGAACCAATAGTTACCTCTGCTACATATATTATTTTTAACTCGCTGAATTAGTGATTAAGTTTGGCGTAGAAGATTAAAATAGTAACTGGTAGAAGTAAATCAAGTTTCCGAATTAATTAAACCAATTTTGAAAAACAATTAAAAGAACCTGGTAGACTTACAGGTTATTAACAATCTACATAAAGGGATCAAAGGCTCCAGTAGACTAATACAAAATACAAAACACAGAACAACCCTTTGCAATTATATATACCAGCGTTTACATACAGGTCACATACCATTGTTCAATACTTCAATCCAATACGGAAATTAATAATCTAATTCAATTTTTGGTTTGTATGTAAAGAGAAAAGGTTAAGACCAATTGAGGGTTTTAGACCTAAGAAAGAAACAGAGTGTTACCTCCTTAAATCTTACGATATGTGGGTGCCGCAATGATCTGTGGTTCATTATCTCTCTCTGAACATGCTCATCAATCTAACTCATATTCAGAATAATAAGACCAATTAATGTCATAAATTCATATTAAATCAATAACAAGCCAAACTTAGAAAGAAAATTAAAAACAAACCTTTTGACCTCTCTCTATGTACTTGACAGCAAACAGTTCCTTGGTTTTAACATCTCTAACCAGCTTGGCCACGCCAAAATTTCCCGAGCCGATATCTTTGATGACCTCGTACTTCTCCATAGATTCTCTTCTCGCAGAACTCTGAGAACTAGAACCGATGAAAGCTACGCACGAAAGAGGCAATCATAACAGGGATGGAGAGGAGAGACTTGGATAGAGAAAGGGGAACCGCCAAAGACTCTCTCTCTTTATACTATTTACTGGGTTTCCTCCAAAAGTGGAAAGAGAGCAAACCAAAAGGGACAGCTGAAAGTGTGAGAAAATGGAGAGAGAGAGATAAGAGCTGGGGGATGAGAATAATCGAATTGAATACGAGTTGAATAATGCAACTTTTCTTTTCTTTTGGGGAGAGAGAGAAAAGGAAAAAGAAAGGGATTGGCGACGAGAAACAGCCATGTGTCCCTCGCTAGTGCACTGTAGGGCAAAGACAGAGTCAAGTTGGGAATTATTGTTATTTTCTTTTGGTTTCTTTCTTTTTTTTATCTGAGTAAAAGTAAATAATAATTATTTCAATCCCCATACTCCAGTATCCACATTGTACCTCCATCTTTTAAACAGAATTTAACTTTCCATAACTTAACTTAACTAACTAGTTTAATTAAATTTATTCACAACACTGTGATCTTCCAAGTTTAATTAAATTCATGGGTATAAATACTTGGAAGATAATAAATTAATACTTGCAAATTAAGATATTAATACTTGCATGTCTAACTTGATATAACTATATAGAGGGACCATTCAAACTACATGGGAGAAGAATCATACACGTTTTTAGAGGTGGGTTTTTTTTTTCAATATCTTCCGCATTTCTCACATTCTATGAGGAATTTTGTGAATCTAAAACCATGAACGTATTATACGCAATTTTATCTTTCAAATGAGATCCATAATGACGTACTTTCGGATTCATCGTTACACAAGTATTTATACCTCATTGTGTAAGTATTTATACCTCATCGTGCAAGTATTTATACCTATACTTGTAAGTATTTTATCCCTAATCGTGGATCCCGCATCTCCGCATCACATTTCCCTAATCGTCCCTGCGTCAACCTTTCTCTAACAAAAATAGTTGACCACATAGGTATAAATACTTCCGTGCATAGGTATAAATACTTGTAATACTTGATATTAATACTTTTAAATGTCAGCAGTGTCATATGTGAAAATACTAGGTATAAATACTTGTGTGATGACGAACTCGAAAGTATGTCGTTATGGATCTCATTTGAAAGATAAAATTGCGTAGAAGACGTTCGTGATTTTAGATTCGCAAAATTTATTATAGATCATGAGAAATGTGAATGAGATTAAACAAATAAAATTGAGAAATAATAGGAGGATGAGAGTGCGGGTACTAATATCACGTCCCAAAAGTAAAATCCATTCAAGTTTCAACTTCTGACCAGTGTCCAGTGGAGCTTCCAAACGTACCTTTTTTTTAAGTCGATAAAGTCAGTCTCGACCTCTTACGGCGGTCCGCTGTGTGATCGTCGAAGACACATTTGACAGTTACTTTAACTTGAAGTAAACCCATTACCCATGGTTATTAAAAACAATATAACAAAAATATATGACGGATGTGCTGTATCAAGTCAAATCAGCTCAATCAACTATTAATATCTTTGCTCAATAAGAGAAGTAAATGCATTACTTGCAAGATAATTTTAATAGTTTGGATTTATTATTTAAATCATATTTAATATTTAATGGGATTTTAAAATATGAAGTTCTTGCATTGAAAATCTTTACTAATTAGGATGTGTTTTAGTTGATACTAGTTAAGCATAATACATATTAAAATTAAATAGAAATTAAATATTTGAGCCGTTATCCACAATATCTACTTAGTTTTCGGCCAAAACATAAACTATAGGAAATTGAGGAAGGTTTTATACTTTTATTGTCCCGAGATTTCACTACCATAAAAAAAAATTACATCTTGATCTAATATAAAACGAACAAGGTCAACAGTTTGCAATGAGTTTCAAGTTTCAACTTTTAAAATATACATGAAATTAAATTGGTATGGTTATTTTTGGTGACGCCAAAATCTTATGCATCGAAACTTTCTTGTGAAAATTTATTGTTGATTAGCATATTTGTCGATATATAAGACTATACATGTGGCGTTACTAATAAATACGTTGACAGTAGCCTACGGACAAATTTCCCCAAAGAAAAAAAGACGTTGACAGTCTGAATTGTGTTAACATGGATTAATTCGGTTGAATTCTAGAGATAAATAAAATGTTCTTAATTTTCTAATATAAAATTTGAATTTTATACTCACATGATTGCTAATTATAGTATTAAAGGTTGCAATATGGAATACAAGAAGAGGAGAGTGATTTGTAGAGAAGTGGAAACAAATACGTATTCGGATCCAGTGAAGTAACTCAATTTTTGGGTTTTAAATTGGGCCCGTTCGATTTGAATCCGTGATAATCTATCTGAAGTGGAGCGCATACATCTCGAGAGATAAATTCAAATCACGAAGCAATCTTGAACAACGGATTCAAATCGGATGGTCTCAATCCAAAACCCAAAGATTGAGTTACTTTAGGGGATATGGACCCAACAAATACAAGGGAGCAAGGAATAAGAACACATATAGCGATCATCAAGACCATAGTGACAAATAATTTACTCGAGTTCGATTCGGCAAAGTAAAAAATTCGTGATTGAGGAATAATTCAGGTATAATTTGGTCTTATAAGGAAGCAAAAAAATTATCGCATTTTTTCGTGTTTTATTCCCAAATAATTCGGTCAGCCGAATATTCATCGTTCGGTTCGAAAACACAAAAAAAAAAAATGAATAAAATACCAATTATATCACTATGATTAAGACGAGTCATGGTGCAAAAAATAAACCATACATCAGAAAATTTATAGTAAATGTATTGAAAGAGCCATATTGAATCAGGGAAAACAATTGTCTATTTCTGAATTTTGAAAATTAGATATAGCTCTAAGTATAATCGAATTATTGTCTATTTTTTAAGAAAAAATTGTTTTTTCCTAAACAAATTGATTAATATAAGATAGTTTGCAACTCATTGGTCATACCAGTATTTTTTTTTTGTCTATCCTGATAAAAATTATGAATACAACCCGAAAAAGTTATATTGTTTATTTAAATGGATCTAAACAAATTTAATTAATTAAATAAAGCATAATCAAATTGAAGAAGAATCAAAAGATATATACGCCATAGGGGTGGCAACGAACCGAACCGAACCGAACTTACCTTAGGTTTGAGTTTGGTTTGAATTAATTTCGAACTGAACCTGGTTTGATTCGTTTCGAACTGAACCCATTTCGAATCGAATTAATTGCGAACTACACATTTTTCGAATCGAACCTGAATCGAACCACGAACTAAATTATTTTTTAACAGTCCTAGTTATACCGGTAGTTTATACATTAATTTTTTCTCGCGGGACAATTCACATGGCTTCCTTTTACCGGTATGAACTATGAAATGAGTGTTTTTAAGTTGGAAAATTATTTATGAAAAAATACATCAGAGACGGCTTTCCTGGTATAAACTATGAGAGACGACCGAAGAGAGAGAAGAGACAGTCATCTAGGCCGGAGAGACAACCAGTCGCCGAGAGCGTCGGCTAGATTTTAGAGCTAGAGGGAGAGTGAGTTAGGGAGAGGTGGAGAGAGAACTAGGTTATTGAGATTTGAGAGCGAGGGAGTGTCGGCTAAGTTAAATTATGACTCTCTATCTTGGATTTTAATTTCATCAGGTAAATGAACGGCCAATGTTATTATGAGATTCGAACCATAAAAATGATCGAACTCATTTCGATCGAACCAGGCTAGGTTTGGGTTTGGTTTGAATTAATTCCGAACCGAACCTGGTTGCAGGCCATGTTTAATGTTTGAAAATAATTATTAGTACAATTATTGTTCCATGCCAAATTGTTTGGGGGGACTCCGCTTTATCGTTGAATTAACAAAAATATCATTATTTTAAGTTTTTTATTTAGTCAATTCCAACAAATCAAAGTTTTTTTTTTTTTTTTGCCACTGTATGTACGTGATGTACTGAATAAAACTTATAAAAACTCCAAATCGACATAATTTTTTTTGTAAAGGTTACAAGACACTGTTTTTTGAAACATAGGATCCGCAGCCATTTTTATTAATACCCCTCAAAAAAAAAGTTAAAAAAATGTTCCTGCTCTCTGTTTTTTTTTTTTTAAAACTGCCCCGACTGTTAGACCCACGGGCGGTCCAATAAACCCACCAGACCGCCCCATGCAGAGGCGGGTCAGTCCACTAGCGGACCGCCCCCTGCAGAGACGGTCCTCTATTTTTTTTTAGAGATATTAATATTTTGATTTAAATAATTTTGTGAATTTTTTTTTTTCTTGTTTAGAGTGTACGCCAAAAAAATAAGACATTTGATATATTTATGAAGTGATGCTGTAACTCTTTACTATGATTTATACAGGATACGCGCATGGGATATAGTTATGAAGTTTTCTTGGCCTAGATTCTTAATAATTTATTTTATTCAAATATACACAAAGAAATATAGTTAGATTGCCTCAATGATGTCAACTTTTTTTTTTTTTTAGAAAATAATTGGATTATTTGATTATTGTCGACATATACCATTTGTTCGGAGATAGGCTAATGAACACAATAAATAGTAAGTGCATTTTAAAATAAGTATATGAATAATTTTTGAATAATTTCTTAGGCTTTTAACTAAACAAAATACAAATCGTTGTACGTCTACCGTCGAACAAAATCGGATTCGTCTCGTCCCCCCCTTTCCGAAAAGTGGTCATACGCGCAAATTCGACTTTCTTAGCCAAAGTTATGGTTGTTTAAAGTTTTTTTTTGAAAGCTGAACTTTGGAAATTCATAACTAACTATAGAAAAATTCAAATAAATTGAAATTTGTGTCAATTCTGTGTATTTTTTAATGCTCTACATGCTGGTATAATCACTTTTGCATTTTGATCCCTGTATCAGTCCAGACCTCTGCTGGTAAATCAGTCCAGACTGGCCAGTCTGGACTGATATAGGGACCAAAATGCAAAAGTGCTTTGAGTAGCACATGTGACAGTCTAAAATGTCTCATATGATCGTTGAGTGTGGAATTCAGATCTTAGATACCTGAGGTTCAATTATAAAATCTGAACCATTTATTTAACTTGGCACACATCTTGAAACAGACTCTTATATTTTCTTAAGACATTGAATTTATTTTGGCTGAGAATTAATCTGGACCATCTATATAGATTGCACCTCAAGTCCCATAAGATACAGATTCTTTGAGTGTTGTGTTCCGGTTTGCTCTTTTATTTTTTTGAGTGATGATTTGACGAAAGTAAAACATTGATTTGACAAAAGTTAAAACAATACATATGAGCTGCAGATTTGATTCCCATGTGCGTTCCTGTATAAATCGTAGTAAAAAGTTACGACATGACTTCATAAATATATCAAATGTCTTATTTTTTAGCGTACACTCTAAACAAGAAATTTTTTTATTCACAAAATTATTTAGAAACTATTTGCTCTGTAGTTTGAATTAAATTTTTACTAATAGATTTCATGTAAACAAAATTCATATTGAGTCGATGCCTTTCCTCATGGGATACCCGCCACACAAATGGGCAATGAGAAATTGCAAGATAAGACCGAACAGACAAAATGACTGTAAGGCGGTTAGCTGGATAGGCAATATAGAATATTATAATTCTTTTATTTAAGTACTTCTTTTGTGAGCCCGATTTCCCGGAGTTGATTCTGGGAATAGATGAGTACAGTGAGTTTCTGATTCTGGGACCCAATCAATCCTTTTTCTAGGGTAAAATGTTGACAGAGTATTTTTTACTTCATACAATGCACAGATTATAGAAAACAGCGCTGCATGAAACTAAAACTGCTCTGTTAAAATCTTTATCCCTTTTCTCATCTCTCGCAGACAATTTGTAGAAGACAAATCATCGCTCTTGAAAGCACAGCGAATCAAATGTTCTGATTTATCGGCTTCGGTGTGTGTTAGTACGTTACTATATCTGATTCCGATTCTCGAGTATGTTACTGTATGCCAAGTTTTGTTTACCCTAAAAAGAATTATATATATAATATTAGAGGAGGGTTCAAATGCCTCCATCATGCCTTCATTTCTCTCCATCATTTTCAAAGTTCAAACAGTCGATCCAAACCGCTCAACCTAACCTCCATACTAAGATATGTTTGGAGACCAAATTTTATATTTTTAGAAATTTTTTTACTATTTTTTTAGATAGGTACAAAAATACTGTTTTTAGATGGTTCAGATTTACTGATTTTGTACCTATCTAAAAAAATAGTAAAAAAATTCCTAAAAATATAAAATTTGGTCTCCAAACATATTTTAGTATGGAGGCTAGATTGAGCGGTTCGGATTGACTGTTTGAACTTTGAAAATGATAGAGAGAGATGGAGGCATAATGGAGGCACAAAAACATGGAGGCATTTGATCCCTCCTCATAATATTATGTTAAGTTTGTTTCTTTCTGGGACGGATCTACATATATATTGGGAGTGTTAAGTTATTTTAATAATTTTTTTTAATTATGTGTATTAAAATTAAATTTTTATTTTTTTGAGTTTTTATATAATTTAGTCTTTTTTTTTATAAAATAATAAATGTGTGCTTGTAGTTTAGTGGTAAAAGTTCTATTTGATTTTTATAAAATTATAGATTTAATTTCCACAAATCATATTTACTCATTTTTAATAAGCAGCATCGTATCAGAGAAGAATATCATATCCAATATGAGCCGAAATTTTTAAATATACCATTTTAAGAAAATAAATAAACCAAAACACCATCGGTGGCTGGATTTAATAAAAATAGCATGGCCGCTTTGGCGCGAAGCGGGTACCCTGAACGTGGCCGCTATGGTGGGAATCGGCCACTATATTGGGCCGGCTTTAGGCCCAGCGGGGTAGCCGCTTTGGGGGGTAGCGGCCAGGGCCGCTTCCTGGGGTAGAGGGCACCCTGATAAAATATATATATATACAGAGTTGTATTATAGAGGAGAGAGATATTCATTTGACGCACAGAGGTCATATGCCACTAGTGCCGCTTCAACTGTATGTATTTTATTTTCTTTCTTATAAAAAAAAAATTAGTATTTATAATTAATTTAATTAATTTTTAATTTTAGGTTTTCTTATACTCATACCAAATGGCTGTTATCGTATCTATTTACACTGGTGGTGAGATTTTAACAGGCCCTAATGGGGTTTATTACAGTATCGGGCCTGTTTCTGTGATACCTGTAATCTCGGGTACTGATTTGTTGGTTCTGAAATCGATTATTTCTCAGAACCTCGGATTGAATCAGGATCGATATGACCTTGATATTCAGGCCAAAATTAGCATGCCCACTGGTTCAGGCCAAACTTGGTTCCAACTTTTTCCTGTTCAGAATGATGGAGTCTGGCAGGTACTGTACAACCAGACAATTAGTTTTTCTGGGGGTGGATACAAGATAATTGAACTCTTTGTGGAGATTAACCGAGTCCAGCGTCCTAACCCCCTTGCAAGGTTAATCCGGGGTGCTATTCGGGCTAATGCCTCAACCTCCTCAAGTCCAGTGTCCCAACCCCCTTTCCAGATTGACATGCCTGAAAGTAGTAATGCCCCAGTTCAGGAGGGCCGACGGTCTACTAGTCGGCCCTCCCGTCGGTCCCGAATCCCTTTGCCGATTGACATGCCTGAGAGTAGTCAAGCCCCAGTCCAGAGGGACCGACCGTCTAATAGTCAGCACTCCCATCGATCCCGAGCCCAGCCTTGTGATCCGGAGGAAACTGAGGAGACGGTGGATCCGGAAATACAAGAGGCAGAGGAAAATTGGGGGGATGTTGGTCCTGATTGCATGAGCGATCACAGTGACACAGCAGATACGAGGCCTGTGCTCGGGCAGACAAAAAAAATTCAAGGTTGATAAAGGGTTTCGGATAATGGGTCGCGGGGTTGAGCACCCGATTGCAGCTTTCAATGACCTGTCAGGTTTTCAGGAAGCAAATGTGGGGTTATTTGGTAGACATGCAGAGTTTGAAAATGAATTGTCAGAGGGACAAACCTATGATTCAAATGAGGAAATGAAAGCTGCAATTTACAAGTTTCACATTCTTTGTAATAAAGAGATTAAGAATACGCACAGTGACAAACAACGGATTAGGTTCAAGTGCAAGGACCCCAGATGTGGTTGGTACATTAATGCAAGGGTCACTGGTTTTGGTACACAATGGAAAGTATCCAAGTGCCCAACAAAACATGTTTGTCATGCGGATGCCACAAGAATAGATCATGCACAGTTGACCGCTGCTATGGTTGCCGATTGCATCTCGGCGCACATGAGAAATGACGTAGATTTAAGTATCACTTCTGTCAGAATAGCTTGTGCACAAACGTACAACGGTCAGGTACCAGCGTACAATAAATTGTGGCGTGGAAGGGAGTTGGCAATTGCCCGCCAATTTGGTAGTTGGGAGGGGTCATATGCGCTTATAGTCCCCTTATTGGAGGCAATTAAGCGAAAAAATCCAGGTACATTGTTTGATGTTACCTCATATCCAACTGGTGAGCCTGGACCTTACAGGTACTTTAATAGGGCGGCTTGGGCATTTGGACCATGCATAGAGGCTTTCCAACACCTGATACCTGTCATCACTGTTGATGCCTGTTTCTTAGCAGGCCGGTACAAAGGTAAAATGTTGATTGCAACCGGGTACGATGCAGAAAATCAGCTCCTCCCGTTGGCTTTTTCATTGGTAGATACAGAGAATTTTGAAGATTGTGCATGGTTCATGCAATGGTTGAGGCGCAATGTAATTCGCTCCAGGTTTGTGTGTGTCATCACTGATAGGGGTAAGGGCATAAAAAAGGTGTTTCGACAGGATGATCTGGGATGGAATGAGGAAGATGAGGATGAGTGCGTTCACCGTCTTTGTGCTACTCACATAGCAGAAAATATGAAAAAGAATCATTGCAATGAAGAAGCAATCAAGTACTTCAGGATATGTGTGGCGAAGAGAAAGATGAGGAGATATGAGCAAGGAATGCAAGCAATGGGAGATATATGTGATCGGGCTCTGAATTGGTTGGATGGTGTGGGTAAGTATCTAGATCAAGATGAGAACGAATGTCCTAAACCATGAAAGATATTCCAGGCGTTGGATGGGGGTTTCCGTTGGGGAATTATGACGACGAACGGGTCCGAGTCGTTCAATAATGTTTTTAGATCTTCTCGTAGGTTGCCGGTAGCAGCAATAATTGAGGACACGTTTTACAAATGTCAGCAATGGTTTGCTCAAAGGAGGGCAAAAACGCAATTTGAAGCAAGCCAGGGTCAACAGTTCTCATGTCGTGTGCACGAGGTATGTTATTTTAATTAAATTATTTTATTTTTGTAATTTTTATTAATTTCAAGCAATGTATTTTTCGTAGTTGATTAACAAACGGTGCGGGAGGTCACAATCTATGACGACGCTCGGTGGATTTGGCAACTGGAACGAGTTTGAGATAACATCCACACAAGAGAAAGTTAATGCATACATGAAAGACGCTTCTGGCCGGTCTACCAAAGCGAATTATAAATACACGGTGGTAATCATGGATGAGAACACGGTTACATGCACATGCCAGAAGCCGCAATTAAACAGAATACCGTGTTCTCATGTTCTGGCAGTGTGCCGTCTCCGTGGCATTGACCCTGGAAGGTTTGTACATTACTACTACCACATACAGACACTTATCAACACATGGCTGGGTGAATGGCATGTGTATGACAATCAGTCTGATTGGCCGGAAAATGAAGGCCCAATCCTTGTTCCAAATGACAAAAATATTACCTTGGGTCGAAGGCGAGTTAATAGGATTCCGATGTGGCTTGATTTACTTCATAATAGAAGGAGAGGACATCAGACTCGCCGGGATACACAAGAACAACAAAATAGAGCTGCTCGAGATGCACGAGGTAGTTAACTCATACATTTTTGTTATTAAATTTTCAGGTTGAGAAAGAGGAGTAACAATACATTTTTGTTATTAAATTTTCAGGTTGAGAAAGAGGCAAGCAATGTATTTTTATCCGACGATCAAGTTTAGATTTGTGATTTATTGTTTGTTTACTCGTTTATTGTATTAACATGCAGACATCTATTTAGGCAAGTATTACTCGTTTATTGTATTAACATGCATACACCTATTTAGGCGCACTATTATTGTTTGTTTTGATTTATTTGTGATTTATTTGTTGTTTTATTGTTTGTTTTACAAATCGTTACGTTCAGATTTACTGTGACGAAAAATGATGAAAGATAAAAGCAAAATAGTACAATAAATAACAACATGAAAGAAAGATAAGCATCCTGATATAACAAATCACAGTATATGACAACACTAGAGTAAAAAAAAGTACAAAAACAAACAACAACCTAAAAGTCAGAAGGAGTGAATGGGCACCTCGCCTTCCTAGTCCTCAAACCCTTAATCCGCACTGCGAGTGGCGTGTGGTCGAGAGAATCATCTAACTCAACGGCCTCGACCTCCTCAATCTCAGCTGACTGCTGGACTGCAGGACCAAATGCAACTGTGTGTCCAGACTCCTGAGTCGATAACATACCGTAGGCAGCTCTCACGATAGGATCATCCATGGAGATGTCAGGAATGGGAGGATACTGTGTGGAGGTGCCAGCAAAGTCCGGAATTGGAGGATACTGCGTAGGCTGTGAGCTGCCAGGAAAGGGTGGAAAGGGGTGCGGCATAGTGAACCCTGGTAGATATGCAGGAGGAATCGACTGGGTCGGATCATAACCCGGAGAATACAAACCATCAGGGTTTGGGTCGATATTGAAGCCGAGTCCCTCCTCCTCCTACAAATTTACAAACAAGTTATGCATCATTTTTTTTTTAAAAATGCACAAGTTGTATATATTAAAAAAATAACTTACCTGCGTAGAGAAAAACTGATAATTATTTTGGTACAATACGATAATTATTTTGGTCAAATAATCAATTTTGGTACAATGCGATAATTATTTTGGTCAAATAATCAATTTTGGTACAATTTTACAATTATTTTGATCAATAATAAATTTCCATACCATTTCATAATTATTTTGGTACAATTTCATAATTACCTGATCCTAAACCCTGAATATTTACCTTACTCCTACTCCTACTCCTACTCCTACTCCTACTTTAAACTAAAATTTAAATTTAGAAAGAAGAAGAAAATTACCTGATTTGAAGGGATGAAATGAGAAATGAGAATTGATATCAAAAAAACGTAACTGTGGGAATTTATATGGTACCATGGCCGCTGCCATGGGTTGAGGCGTGGCCGCTACGCCCCAAAGCGGCCAGCCCGCTGGGCCTAAAGCCGGCCCAATATATTGGCCGATTCCCACCAAAGCGGCCACGTTTAATCTACCCGCTTCGTGCCAAAGCGGCCATGCTATTTTTATTAAATCCAGCCACCGATAGTGTTTTGGTTTATTTATTTTCTTAAAATGGTATATTTAAAAATTTCGGCAATATGAGTAAAAGATTATCTTCACTTTACGGTCTGAGGTTTACTCTCAAGTCTCAAGTCTCAACCGTTTTGAGATTCGGACTAGTGCATAGGACAATATTGTTTTGGCTTTGAAATTCGTGCAAAATTAAAAGAACAATTCAGATCCACTAATTCTATAAAATTCCATTTTTGGTACTGAGAAGGATATGAGTTCCCATATCAATACGGTACATCCATCTCTTTTAAAAAGAAAAAATAGCATGTTCCAATTTATGCATAATTGTATAGCAATGTTTTAGTTACAGCGCAGTCTTTGATTCTACAAGAATCTGTGAATATCCGTGAGGATGAAAAATGATTATTAACGTGAGTTAGTCGACGTAAATTATTATTTTTGATAATATTGCTATTACCGATGAAAATATCCGTTTACCAACGCGATTAAGTATTTTTACTCTCATGGATAAAATAAACCTGTAGTAGTGCACTTTCACTTCCAACTCGAAAGCATTTCAAAAATATTTTTTTATTTCTTTACATTTTGAGAAAATATTATAAAAATATACTTGAGATTAAAAAATATTACATAACTATGTTTCATCGTGACTTTTTTTTAAAATATTCTTCTATTTCTATACTTTTCTTAAAAAATTAAAGAATATATAAAAACATTAAATATTCAAAATAATTATAACATCATGTTTCATCCTAAAATTTTGCTCTATCCTGCTAAATATTATAGCTCCACCTTGATACTAGTGTCATCACGAGACAGTACAACATAACACATTATTTTTATCCAACATCTATTACAGCCCGGGTCGGTTTCATATTGGATACGGACACAATATCGTTCTTGAAATGTACATGTTATATTGGTCATGATAAAGTTGTGCCACAGAATGATAAAATAAATTTCTAAGGGTGTGCTTCTGAGAGGGGTAGAAATTCCTTTATTAAAGGAAGGAACGGGAACGAAGGGAAAGAGGAGTGAAATGCGGTCTGTCCACGTTGCGATCCCGCTTCAGAGGAAGGTAATCGGAGAGGGAAGGAAAGGAATGCGCTACTGTATTGAGGGAAAACTGTTGTATAAAGTTCCGAAATTCATAACTTCCAAATTGGGATGTAGGTTTAATTGTAGCGTAACGCGCTTGGGCTCTTTCTTTTTCCTTCTTTTGCTTCCTCTTTGCGATGTGTTTGTGGAGCACGATCTAAGTTAATTTATTTTTCTAAATTCTGCCATTACTTTTTCAAATAAATAATTTTTTTTTGTTAGAATTGTCGCAATTTTTCAACGAGTACACTAAGAAGTTAGTAAAATTATACTTGACAGCCACTGTCAAGGTTTAAAAAACAAACAAGTTAGCTTTGCAAAGACCTTTTTTTTAAAAAAAAAAGGTATATTATAAAAAAAAAGGAAAAATATTAAAACCAATGAAGAATGTTGCATATTGCTAGGGTATTAATTCTTATTTTGCAAAATAGCAAGACCAGATTATTCTACCTAATGAAAACCAACGGAAGATGCAACAAGTTAAAGATATTTTGATCATCTGCCGTAACAAAAATAATGATTTTTTAATAACTAATATTTGATTTAGTAGTAAATGCATATAGTCTCTACGTAGGAGGGAGGTCATGAGTTCGAAATTCATATAAGAAAAATTCTTTGTTGTAATAACAATGATATTAAATAGTTGGGTACCTTGATCTCTAACATTTACTTAAAAAAACGTATTTAAAAAAAAAAAAAAAAAAGAGGCTTCAAGGCTTCAAGCCCATTTTTTGAACATAAAGTTACATGCTCAAGTCATATACTACCGAGTAGAACTAGGTTGCCCTTAAGCTCACCAAAGTTTTGGTGAGCTTAACTCTAAAACTCATCAAATCGATTTCAAATGACGAATCCGAACCGTTAAAACCCGCCTACCTTACGTGTGATGCATCTACATGTGAAATTTTTAAATATTCGAATTAATTTAGTATAAAGTCAAGCGGTCAAAATTAGAAGATTAATAAATTAATTTTAGTGCATTCATTTTTTGAACGTTTTTTGACCGCTTGACTTTATATTAAATTAATTCAAATATTTAAAAATTTCACATGTAGATGCATCACACGTAAGGTAGGCAGGTTTCAACGGTTCAAATTCGTCATTTGAAATCGATTTGATGAGTTTTAGAGTTAAGCTCACCAAAACTTTGGTGAGCTTAAGAGCACCCTAGTTCTAGTTCTACTCCTGGTAGTTCAGTACGAAGCACAAAATAATAGCATAGCTATATAGGCAACCAGCAGCAGAACAATGAAACATAAGAACTAGCTAATGTCCAAAAGTAAGCTAAACATGCTATAACTAAGCCACTCAAGTAGAGGGCTGAGGGTTACAGTACTAGGAACAAAAAGTGGTGGGTATGACATCTTCATTCATCACTATGGTTGGAAAAAAAAAAAACTATTTTAATTAAACTTAAGCTGGGAGATAATTATTAAAGACAATCCAAAAGGTGATTATCAGAATTAATAAATTTTAAGCGATAATGAAAATTATAAGTTTAAAAGACGTGGACGCATAATTTAACTTATACGTATTATAAGCAGGAATTCAAATCTCCGAGATTAAAAAATTGGCCAATTATGTTGAACTGGTAAAGTGTTCCTATATCATCTTGTGGTCTTCTATTATCTCACGGGAAAAATAATTATTCTTTTTAACTTTATCATTCTTCTCTTATTTTTATTTTTTATTCTTCTATCAAACAAAATCTTGGAATATTCAAATAAATTTGACGCACGAAAACCTGAGCCTCAAGTAAAAAATGGGTTGACTGTGTCTAGACAAGATTTTGGCGATCTAGAATTTTTTTTTGAAGAAATTAATACAATTGTTTTTTTAGAATACCACAATTTATTTGAAAGAAATAAGAAAATCATAATTTTTTTTGCAGTTCATATCATATCGTCGTTAAAAAATAAATTAATCATACTAAATTTTTACATAAATATTTGAGCTGTCAAAAAGAAAAATGAAAAAAAAAAAATTACTAGAACACGGTGTGCATTTTAACATAATTGGACAAAACAAATTTAATGGTACCAATAGCGGATTGCAGACTGTCGTGAATTAACAAATTCAGACTGTGAGTTATCTGAAGTAGACAACAACCCGATTATACATAGACTTGCATCCAATTTTCAAAATTCAGAAGTAAATAGTTGTCTTCCCTAATTCAATATAGCTAGGCCACTACTAATAACACAAATTCTTTACAACACATTAAAACATATCATAATGTTGTTGTAGTTCATATCATGTCATCTCATTAAAAACAAATTAATCACACTAAATGTTTACAATAAAATTGTTTGAGTTATCAAAAAGAAAAGAAAAAATAATAAAGCTAATTCTCATGAGCATAGTGATAAGATTCGCGTATTATATTCGAATTATATCCGAAAAATTCATTTTTTTGGTGATGCCGAACCGAATGTCGAATTATTCGGTTGACTGAACTTTGACCGAATTAAACCTGAATAGTTCACGAATTTTACAAACTTTTTCCAAATTTTCCGGATTTTTCACGAATTTTTCCCATAATATATATATTTTTGGTTTTTTTTCCTCTTGCAGGACTGAGATCTTTGGTCCAGATAATTCGAATCATTCCCGAATCACAATTTTTTTACGTCGCCGAACCGAACCTGAATAATTCATTTGTCACTAATATCAGTAGCATGGTATATTTCCATTCGTTACACAAATTACAGCACGCAAAAGCAAACATAATGTTAGTCATGCAAATTATTTAGAGTAGGTGTGGTGTCTGGTGTGTCACTGTTGCTTTTTCAATAATAATGTTATGGGATCCCACTACTATCTTTAGACATGGGCAATTCAAAGTTTCAAACCGATAGCACGTGGCAGTCTTACCGGCCTAGTTATTAATCAATACAAAATCTTAATTGTGGTTCAAAATTCTCCCGTTTCAGTCTAAATATTAAAATAACTTGACAAAGTTTAGTTAATCATTCTCAGTCTAATGGTGATGAATCTGATGATCAGGCATGGTACAACCAATCTGTTATTTTTAGTTTGCTCTTCTTTTTTTTCTGATTAGCAATCTGTTGCTTTTGTATGTTTCTTTTTTTGCATGAGATTCGTTAAAGCGAATCCATAGTGGGGTCTGCATTCTGTAGCTGTTAACATTATTCAATAGTTTCATATATTTATATTTGCGATTTACATTGAACGGATGTCGATGCACGGGGAAAAGTTTATTTATTTATTTATATCCAATCAAATTTATTTTTAGAAATTTCGAAGATTTTTGTGTGGCGTTTCCTATGAATTTGTTACATGCATCCTCGGTAAGGAAAAACACATCTCATTAAAATCCAAATCTGTCACTCTTCTAAAAGAAAAGCAAAACTCTGCTTTTAGAGAGAGAGAGAGAAAAAAAAGTCTGCTATTCTACAAAGAACAGTGGATTTGAATCTATCTTATTAACTCTCCAGTCTCAAGTTTCGACATGATTTCAAATCCATACAAAGACAAATTCACATCCTCTGCATTAATGCACTGTTTGAATTAATGCAGAGGATGAGTTCGACAAAGACGAGATAGATCATATATATTGTCATGATTTCAGAACCATGTTGTGATGTCGAGATTTTTCGAGCCTTGTAAGAACATGACCTTTTAAATTCATCCTCGTAATTTTTTTCATATACTTTTTGTCAGAGAGAATGGGGACCGAAAAATAATTATTATTTATTGAAATTTATTTTTTAAATCAAAATTAATTTTAAAATTTATATTTATTAATTTAAATAAGTTTCAACGTACTGGATAAAACACAGTTAGAAGTCGTACGTGATTTTATTAATTTAAATAACTTTTTACAGACAAAAACTAAGTCTCAGAAGACATTGTGTCAAGAACAAAGTCAAACTTTCAAACTATAAAAATTAATTATATAAATATTTAATACTGAAAAAATAGCATTCACAACATTTTCTAGAAAATTATACATAATCTTCTAGAGATGAAATGGTGAGGTGTGAAAGAGAGAGAATGACGGCGACCGCTAGTGTCTTTTATTCTTTTTTTCGCTTGGGATAAAAGAACAAAAAGCCATTGCATTATGTTATGTTACCAAAAGTTTTTGGTGTGTTGAATCGAATCCTTATCATGGGCTCAATCTTAGTTCGTTATTGAATCCTTTGCTCAGATTCAATGCAGGGCGAATTCCCGTATGCAAACCGAATTACTGATCCAGTCAGATAATATGCAAATATATTCGTGTAAACTAGCTACGCAGCGGCCGACAGTGTTATTAGTTTCTCAATTCCTTTTTATGTGAATGAAAATGAGGGAAACTACAAAGACAGTACCAAATATCTAGTACCAACATACAATATAATTTAGAATTCTTTTATATATATATAAATAATCTAGAATTCATGTTCTAGATCCTTTCGATTATCTATATAGGAGAAATAATTGGTTGAATTATAGGTTATTTTGTTAGATGGAATTTACAATTCCAAGTCAATCGTTGAACATTGATACTTATCAAATTTATGATTTTTTTAGCATAAACTTTTTTATTTTTAGAAAAATGAAAGATACCATGAAAGACCAATAATTTTTTTTTTTGAAAAAGTGGATACATCCACCTGTTTCTTATAGAAACGAATTGTTCTTACAAAAGCAGAGAAATGATGCAACTAAGCCAAATATTGTTCAATACTCCGGTGACCAACACACCAGGGTATATCTCAAAGTATTACTAAAACAGTAGTAAGAAAAACCGAGTAGTCTACTATCTAACAGCATCAAAACACTAACATCAGTGCATAACCAAGGTATTATTGAAAGACCAATAATTCACATTCAATTATAAGTTATTTTGTTAGATGGAATGTCCAATTCCAAATCAATTGTTGAATCTTGATACTTATTAAATCTATGATTTTTTTTAGCATAAATCTTCTTTGTTTTCAGATTATATGCAAAAAATGTTAAAGGCAGTTCCAAAATCATAATCTAAAAGACATCATATATATAAAAGCATAAATTGAAAAAATAGGTTTTGGTAATTGCATCCAAGAAGGACAGACAACTAATACTTCCATTTAAGTAATTCAAGAGTTGGGGGACCGCCACCTCTTCCATGCATCGCATGTCCCTCTGCACCGGGTGGTTGGGTGTAAATCGTCAGATACAAATAGCTATGGATAGTTAAAAAATTTATCGTACCTTATTTGTTATAAAATGTTATAATTTTTCGAATATGAATACAAATACGGATTGAATTAAATAATTTTTTGAATTCAATTCCAAACAAAATCGGATAATATCCGATCCTTTAGACTGTACCGGGTGGAATAATTAGGAATTATATATGAGAGTTAATTAGGGGTAAGGCTACGGTGCTATGGGTTGCATAGAGGGCTACAGTGCTACGGCTCAATATTCGAGTTTTCAAAATCCTAACGATCGATCCGAACGTTCATCTCGTTCTCCATATTAATATGTGTTTGGAGATCAAATTTTACATTTTTTGAAATTTTTTTAATATTTTTTAGATAGGTAGAAAATCAAATATATCTGAATGGTGCAGAATTTTTTAGATCAACTGATTTTCTACCTATCTAAAAAAATAGTAAATTTTTTTTCAAAAAATGTAAAATTTGGTCTCCAAACACATATTAATATGGAGAACAAGATGAACGATTCGGATAGACCGTTAGAATTTTAAAAATTCAAATATTGAGTCGTAGCACTGTAACCCTCTATGCAACCCATAGCATCGTAGCCTTACTCGTTAATTAGTTTAAAATATGAGTCATCTCATTGGGCTCTATCCCAAAAACTTGCTAAAAAAATACTTTTAGTACTCAAAACTCTAAAAATAATTACACGAACCCTCCCCAAAAAAAAAAAATTGTTAGTCAAATTATTCGAATTATATAGTCCATAATTAAGAGTTTATTCACCATAAGTCAATTTATTGAAATTTACTGCTGATTTCAATGCTACCGAAATTTACTGAAAACAGCGGTTTTCAAACTAGCTTAATAAATAGTAAAAAAATTTCAAAAAATGTAAAATTTGGTCTCCAAGTATATTATAATATAGACTAAACATCTAACGGCTTGAATTTGTTGTTTGAACATCAAAAAATAAAAAAAGGGGCGGCAGCACCTCTGACTAAAATGCTGCCGACAACAAATTAGCCGGATTATATATATATAATTATATATACATAAATTTTTATTTTAAAATCCACATATGCGTCCACATACAACATATATGATATGCAGTGGTGAACAAAACTGCATTTTAAAACACCGATAAAAACGACACCATAAATTGAAATAGCTAAGTTTTTTATAAATCGAAACACGGATAGGAACACTGAACAGTGAACACAGTGGTCCGAGGATATTGACGCTCGCTCGACAGGCTCCAGACCGGTCAGAAAGACTCACTCTGATTGGTGGACACTATCGGTGCTGGGGTCCGCATGTTGCTGGTTCTTGTTGACCTGCACTGCGGCTCATACATGTGGGACCCTTTTATCTTTCTTTTTCAACCTGTCACCCCTTTGGAGTTCAGATCCAGTGCAATGCCTGACTGAGTTTATTCCGTTGATGCGGTCGAGGGGTCTAAGACACGAGATACGGCCCATACGTATTTACGAATAAGGGGAGGTTTTAAAGGCCCAATAGAGAGAACAATCTCAGGCCTGGCCCACAGATCCATAAACAAGAAGTGTCCAGAAAACTGAATCGAGAGCTGACATGTGAGTCTACTATTGGCTAGCTGACTCTATCTGTCCCACCAACCAAAGCCCAGTTCCTCTTCTCCCCTTCCTTCCTTTCTCCTCTTCCTATTTTCTATCTCTATTCATAAAAAAAGAGAGAGCAGCCGCCACGCTTAGAAGCTTACTGCTTGGCCCCATTTTCCATGGCGGAGGAATCTCAAGCAAAGATCCCTTCCATCGCCGAGGTGCTTCTTTCACTCTCATCGTACCCTACAATTCTCCTTTTTTTTTGATAAAATTTTGTGTGATTGTTTGTCAGCAAATTGTAGTTTTTCTCAATTCCAGCTTTTAGTCGTAGTGGATCTAGTCCTGTCTATTGTAAAATCCCCATCTCCAGATGTGGCTTTTATACTTTTTGAAGTAATTTATCAGATCTGATGCAAAATTTAAGTTGATAAAGGTATTCTTGTATAAACCGACTCTAGCTGTTTACAAATCAAATTAGACTAAACTCATTTCTGTGGCTGGATCTACCTTGTCTTGGTAGATTCTTTTTTTTTTTTTTCAAATTGGAGTTGGAGTTGAAATGGGATTCCAAATTTGGTATAATGAGTGAGGTTGGGAGAATTCTTGCGAGTATCCAAGCATTTGATTTTTCATTTTGATAGCCTCACTTTGAGGACTGAACCCAATTCTTGCGTCTGTTCCATTCATTATCAAGTGTAGTCTGAACTCAATTCTCTGTAAAGGAAACCAATGCTAATAGTTCTGCTCTATCCCTCAATTCTTCTACAATGGACACTACTCCTTACTTGGAAATGCAATTTCTTACTTTGTGGATTCTTTCATTTTCAATCTCACCTTAGCCTCAAGGATTTTTTTTTTTCGTGCTGAGTTGTTGATGTCCTATTTAATAATACCATTACAGTTAATTTTTACAACAAGGGATAGAAATTTAATTTCTACAATCTAAAAAGTTTGTAACAGCTATTTGAATTTTTTTGCTGTAGTTCCCTAAGAACCTTTGATGCTTCTAGCAATTTGTTAGAAAAAACTGAGTTGCTGTTGTATATAATGCAATAAGGTCGATTAGTCTATATCTGTCTTCTGGAGAACTTATCCATCTGTATTAGAAATTCAGTTCATAGAATGTAAACTCTAGTTATATTGATATATTATTGTATACATGTACCTGGTAAGTCTGAAATTTTAGCTGTAATTTTTCTGTTATAACGTTCTTAGAATTTCAACCTTAGATAGTGGGCCTAATTTTCCTGAATCATCATGAGTTTAAACTGAAAATAACCCACTTAGGCTTGGATTCATATTCATTAGACACAACCAAACCACAAACAACCCTGGTGTCGCTACTGTTTGACCTTTGCATGCCATGAATTTAATCCAAACTATTCTCAAATGGGTAGTTAGATTTAAAGTAAAAAAAATCTTTAGAAAACAAACAGAAAAAAATAAACAAAAAACAACGTATGATTTGAAACTAATAATCTATTTATATTTGCTTTCAGCAATATTCATTATTGAAAACTGAAGAGACAAAACAAGACAATGTCGAAAATACCCCTGCACCTGAGGTGAAAACCACCGAGGAAGAGAAACCGGCAGAGGTAACTTCCGAGGAAGCAGTAACGACCGGCGCAGCGCCAGAGGGAGGTGCTGAAGTGGCCCCTGAGAATACAGAAGAAGAGAAGCTTTCCGAAGCAGCACAGGTGGCGGAAAACCCTGCTGCCGAGGTGGAAGATACTGCCACGACTGAAACCGAAGCAGCTGTCGAAGAGGGTGATGCCGAAGAAGTACAGCCTGAGATTAAGGTTTTTCTTTGGTCCTTGTTATATTTGGTTTGTTTTCCTTTTCCTTTTTTGATCCTGTGTGTGCACGGGGACTGTCTTTTTTGTGGGTATTTAAATATACATGTACTCGGCTTTCTAATTTCTCTATATAAAAAGAAGGGTAAATTTCATCGGAAGTCACTAAACTTTATCCTTGTCACGAATTGGTCAATCAAGTGTGATTTGTCCCTCTATAGCCATTGAATTTTTTATTTGTTTCAATCAAGTTACTCTATAACTGTACCATCCAAAATACTATGCTCATCCATCACATGTCCTTTTAGATTTTATTAGGTTTTTTGGACGGAAAAAGTAACGGATGAGCATATTCCGTTAGTATTTTGGATGGAAAAGTTCCAGGTGACTTGATTGAAACAAAAATAAAGTTCAATGGCTATAGAGGGACAAATCAAACTTGAGTGATCAATTCGTGACAAAGGATAAAGTTTATTGACCTATGACGAAATTCACTAATTGTTGAATCCTTAGCTACCATGTGTGCACACATGCTCTGCAAAATGAGAAAATTTGGATATCACATTTCAAATTTTGTGGAAGTAACAAATAGCAGTATACTTTTGGCCCTCGTGTTCCATTAATTTTATTATCTGTGCTATGAGTGTAAAATTTGCGAAGTTGCAGAGCAAAAATTGTGTTCTGGTACAGGTACAGCAATACCTATAGATATTTGCACCAGAACATGCACATCTGTTGGGTTTTGGCTAAAGAAGAAGATCACTCAAACAGGACGTAAAGCAAGCAATGTTTCTTCTTATCTATTTTATCTACTAAACTTTGTGTGGTACAATTTATATGCAGATTGAGACAGCTCCGGCTGATTTCCGTTTCCCAACTACCAATCAGACACGTCATTGCTTCACCCGTTATGTTGAGTACCATAGGTATAACAATTCATGTACATCTCTTTTACTTTCTCTATTTGTTTGGTTTGTGTTATGTTGGTGCCATTGGCGTGGTTTTTCTTTGGGTTTGGGTTTGGATTTTGGGGGGGAGGGGGGTTGCAAGTCTTTTGCTTATAGTACCAATAGCAAATCAGAGTCCTCATTTCACCCTAACCTTTGTCGTCATTGTTACCTTGAAATAATTATGGTTGACTGGTTTCAACTTGCAATATTTTTTAGGCTGAGTTACACGTATGCCCCTCTAAACCTGCAAACTTAGGCATTTCATCCATTATAATTGCAAATACCAAATTGATCCTTCTATACCATAAAAAGTCTCATTTTACCCTTCTAAACCTTTATAATTAGATATTTTTCCCTCTATTGTTGGAAAATATCATATTATCCTTGCAAAGTACAATTTTTTTTATATATAAACCCTTCTAAATTTCAAACTATGTATTTTTCTCCAAAAATTTTTATATTATTTTTATCCTTCTAGGACATAAAAATTCTCCTGAAATTACCTTTATCCTCATTCTAAATAAACTTCGGTCTTTCCCCTCCCCGCTCTGTCTCTCTTTTTATCTAACAATGCCAAGTTTGGGTAGAAAAATGCATAGACAACAACTTTGAGAAGTTAACTGATCCAAACCTGGACAGACCCAACCTGAGACAACTTGAAATCCATGTTGATCTGAAGCTGGGTGACTTGAAATAATCCGTCCTGAATGCAAACGACTAAAAACTCTGTGTGAATCCAAAACTGGATTATTTGAACCTAATCCAAACCTGAACGACTCAAAACTCAACAATAGTCCAAAACAGTATATTTTGAACATCATCTTCATTATTGTCTCCCCTGTTGTATTGGTTTGTGAATGGTATATTTTGAACAGATGTGTGGCTGCAAAAGGCGAGGATGCTCCGGAGTGCGATAAGTTTGCTAAGTACTATCGCTCGCTGTGCCCCAGCGAATGGGTATGTATTCTTTGGTCGCTCTTATATTCATATACCTGTAATGGCACAGGTAGAGCATATTCACGCTGTTTAGTATGGAATTCCATGGATGTTAATTCATAATCTAATGATTCCATTCTGGTTTTTGTGCCATCTGTCACAAGCTCATTTTCTGTTACTTTATTTTTGGTATTTAACTAAACCCTAGTATGATCATCATTTTAAAAGTAAAAAAGGTACGAAAAATAAATGTGAAAGCTGCGGCAAGTTATTTTGGATTAGGCTTTGTTGATTCAGATACAGGGGTCGAGTCAAATATTTTTTATGCAAAAAGCATAAGGAATCACTTGAATAGATTTATTATTTTTTGCAGGTGGAGAGATGGAATGAGCAAAGGGAAAATGGCACCTTTCCTGGTCCTCTGTAGATGGTCAAGCAGCCTCAAAATAAAATAATATCCGGACTACATTAAGTCTAGGAATCTTGTTAACTTTTGAGAAATTTTTCATGGACTAATAAATTTTGACTTGTCAAAATGTCAAATTTAGTTCGTTTGAGATTTGACTGTTCATACAGCGGTTTTGTTCTACATCTGTCGGCAATTTTCTTTTCATACTTGATATCAAAATGCTGAGAATTACTTCGTTTCCTCCAACCCCCCTCCCCCAATCTGTTTCAAATTTATTAGAAAAATAAATCTTAAGATTTTTTTATCATCTATGTGCTAGTTTGTTGATATGAGGTTGTGTTGTTATATGCATAAAAGTGCAGGATTTACAGATACATCTGTCGGCAATTCTTCTGAGGTTGTGTTTTGTTATATGCATAGAAGTGCAGGATTTACAGATACGAAGTGTGTCCTAAATTGATTCTAGTGATAACTGAATGGAATTTAAGTACAAATTGACTAAGCATTCACGTTGATTGTTTGCACAAGTTATCTAATAGAGCTATCACATGTTAAACTGTAGAGAGCGCATAATACTCTCCAAGTGCAATCTCCTACGTTTAATGTAACAAAAAAAATAATTTCATGCACAAAAAAAACAAAGAAATGCGTTAGTGTCTAAAATGTGTGCCCATGCGAAATTTAGATATATACAAATTTGCAAAATTTAGAAATATGCAAATTTATAGATTCCCTCAAAAAAGACCAGCTAGATTGCAAAATAAATATTATTGACTCTGGATAGATATTGCAAAACGAGAATGATTGACTTTGGATGATGCTATATGTTGTGCAACTTCTGTTATACATTTTATTTTCTTTCTTTGATTTTGAGAATTATTATGGCTGTAGAATGAATGGGCTATTAGTTTTTATATTTTGTTTAGATAGAAACAAGATTTAAGACTTAAGAACTATAATTCTCTCGTGAAAATGGATTGAATGCCGTTGTTATAGTTGAGGCTGATTTTAATACCTATGTAGGCTATGCTATCAGTTTATACCAGATAATATTAAAAATAATACTTTTAAATACAATTATACAAATCATCAGCAACTTCTGTCATGGTATTTAAAAAAAAAAATACAAATCATCATCTACGATAATACTTTTAAATACAAATCGACGACAGTCATCGAAACTGTTGTCGCTTTTTATTTTTTTGACAGTTTCTCTAGATCATCTTTCACTCTAATCTCTTAAAATTTGAAATATATAAAAATCCGCGTCATTTGCTTTGATAGTTTGCTGGAACTTTTCGATAATATACTTGATGAGGAGGCAGGATTGTAAAGAACGTTATATTTATTATTTTTATAAAAGTAGTGCAATCTTGATTCTATATATGAATTGATCTGGCAGTTTATTTTGCATTCACCATATGCTGCTCATATTTGAATTCTTCATTGGTTAAGTCATTTTTAATTGTTTTCTCACTTGTTAGACCTAGGTATTCTACATGAATTGATCTGGCGGTTTATTTTGCATTTACCCTATATATGCCGTTTATATTTGAATTCCTACATGTCAGAACCTAGGTACGTATGTTAGAGAGCGATAATACATGTAAAGAAATATCTCTGTTCCTTACAGAAATTAAAAAAATGTGCTTAAACACAATGAACACTCATTAATCATGTCGGACGTCTATAAGCATCATGCATGTAGTGTCATTTAATTAGTGCTTGAATAAGCAAACAAATAACATGTGATTTCAGTTCACTTTTTAATCATATTTCTGATTTTTCTTTTAAATTAATCAATGCCGCCTATCAAATTCACTAATTCTTTTCTTTGAAGGGCATTTGCCGACATTTTTAAAAATATCCAAAAAAAAACAAATTATTAAAAATAACCAGAGTCCGCCCAAATTTTTAAAAATGCCCAAACCGCCAATATTTTCGGCGGTCCGTAATTTTTATTCCGAACCGCCTATTTCCCAGGCGGTCCGAGATTTTTTTTATTCCAAACCGCCTAATTTATCGGCGGTCTGAGAATTTTTTATTTTTATTTTTATTTTTTTGCAAATCAAATTTGCACATCTGGTTAACATAGCAAAACAACTTCAAAAATCGTGAAAATTGACCGACATGTAGTCTTGACATCGTAGAACAGGACTGTGAAGTTTCATACAAAATCTCCGAACAGGTCGTGAGTTATCGGCTCTCAAAAATTGCCCGAATTGCTGAATATTTCATTCTGAGCGGATAACTCACGACCTGTTCGGAGATTTTGTATGAAACTTCGCAGTCCTATTCTATGATGTCAAGACTTCATGTCGGTCAATTTTCACGATTTTTGAAGGTGTTTTGCTATGTTAACCAGATGTGCAAAGTTGGGCTCAGAATGAAATATTCAGCAGTTCGGGCAATTTTTGAGAGCCGATAACTCACAACCTGTTCGGAGATTGATGTGTTGTTTGCAATACAAGCAATAAATCCTAATTTATGCTCAATTCGGTTGCAAGTGTACAACCTTGTCGAGTAGAACTTAGGGATCGTCTCCACAGGGACAAGTTGGAATATTAAATCTAACCTAACAATTTAATTTAGTAAAAGAAAATAAAAAGATTTTTGTTTGTTCAAAATGTTGGTTTGATTGTGATTAAACTGAATTAAACTAAAGTCTTTAAAGCAAAATCTGATTTTTAACAAGTATTAGAAATTAGGGTTTCTTAGGGTTCCTATCCACAAATGTCATGACTAATTGGTTTCTTAAATTTGTTCTTATAATTATGAAGGCACAATTGGATGTTGTAGGTACAAAGTGATATCTCTATATTAATACCATCTTTAAATTAGAATAAACGTCACCTCTCGGTACTTGGCTACACTAATCTAAAGTCATTAAGTTCTTACTGTCCCAATTAATTTAGCAAACCGTCTTTCACCTCTCGGTACTTGGCACAATTTGTCTAAACTATTAGGTAAAGCCCGTATAAGACAAACATCATCTCTCGGTACTTATCCTATCAAATATCCTATTCCTTATGGTCTGGACCTAATATTCAATTTCTCAATTGAAAATACCAAATCCTAGGGTTTCATGCGATTTCGATTAAGTCTTCACAATCAATTAAAATAAAGAATAGATCATAACAAAGAACAACAACATATAAAATAAAACCAACTAAATCATAACAAAAGTTTCAAGTACAGCCCTAATCAACCCTAGAAAAGCCCTTAGCCAGTCATGGCTAAGACACAAATGAAATCAAAAGAGTAAAAGAGTTCTAAAGGAAAGAAAATAATAAAACCGATTGATCAATGATGTTTTTTTCTACCTTCTTCTCTCTTCCTTGCTTTTCCTTGCTTTTCCTTGTTCAAAATCAGAAATTCTCTCTAAAAAAACGTACTAAATCTGTTCTACAGGTTCCCTTTTATACCCTGGTGTAAATCCTAGAAATAACTAACTAAAAACAGCAAATTCGGGCTCTGAACCGACCTATTTGCGGGCCGCAATGAGTGGAGGCAGTTAACAGACTGCGCAGAAGAAACTGAAGAGGTCATTGCGGGCCGCAACCATACCTATTACGGGCCGCAATAACTGTGCTGGAAAGAAGAGGCTCTGGCCTGTTGTGTTGCGGGCCGCAATGAATCTCTTTCGGGCCGCAATGAATGCTAGCAGTTGCTCCAATCTTCGTGCTAACTCACCCGTTTTGCTTCGTTAAGCTCCAAACACTTGATTACCTGTAAAATAAACATAACTAGGGCAGTAACTTGAACTTTTGGACATTTCTAACCTAATAAAACCTAATTTCAACAAAACTTGGCTTAATTTACATAACAAACTCTAGGTTTCAATAGATACAATTTCGGCTTATCAGAGATTTTGTATGAAACTTCACAGTCCTGTTCTACGATGTTAAGACTGCATTTCGGTCAATTTTCATGATTTTTTAAGGTGTTTTGCTATGTTAACTAGATGTGCAAATTTGATTTGCAAAAAAAAAAAAAAAAATTTCTCGGACCGCCGATAAATTAGGCGGTTCGGAATAAATAAAAAATAAATAAAAAAATAAAAAAAATCTCGGACTGCCTGGGAAATAAGCGGTTCGGAATAAAAATTCCGGACCGCCGAAAATATTGGCGGTTTTAGCATTTTTAAAAATTTGGGCGGACTCTGGTTATTTTTAATAATTTGTTTTTTTTTTAGGTATTTTTAAAAATGTCGGGGGCATTTGCATACAAGCATAACTTGAAGCAAAAAAAAGAGAGGATATTTAATAAGATAGAGTTGATCCAAAGTAATAAGAGGAACGACCAATTTCATAAGATTATCATTCTTTGTTTCTGATTCGATATTTAGATTTATAATTTTGAAATGGGATAGACTAACAGTAGCCCCCATTCCGTCTCCTATCTGTTCCCCGTATTAAATGACAAAAAAAAGAACAACGAAGGACCACTAACTGACACGCACATGTGATAACTGCCGGAAATGAGCAAGGGCTAACGCGATTTTATTCATTGTCAAAATGTATAGTATTCATACCTACGAATTTTACTATTATTTATTATCTATAATATTCGTCAAATATAGACACAAACTGGAGGGGATCATTAATCTTAGAAACCAGTAACAACCAGGGGGACTGCTAACGACGTCTGACAACCTGGATTGGGAACCGCAACCGTCTGAAAATGACATTTGCCAAAATTGGAGACAACTACCAAAATTGGGAACCATTAATTATTAAGTATTCATATCTAAGTAATGAAGTATTCATATCTAATTAATGAAATATTCATATAATCTTTATTACTGAAAACATATGTTGACAACATGAAGTATTAATATCTAACTAATGAAGTATTCATATGTACGAAATAATTTATACAATTCAAAATCAAACACCTCTTCAATTCACTTAAAAAGTCTTTTTTATAATAAGTATATTGTGTTTAACTAATGAAGTATTCATATCTAACTATAGAAGTATTTATAACTAATTAATGTAAATATGAAATATTCATATCTAACAACATAAAGTATGCATATCTAACTAATGGAGTATTCATATGTTGCACTTTGACAACTTTCTCTGGGCTAGTATGGATCCCCTCCGACGGTGCACCACGCTCTCCCTGCCGGATCTCATCGGAGATGAGGTAAGATTGTGTTAGAATGCACCGGATCTCCTCGCTGGATCTCGACGGTGCACCACGCTCTCCTCGCCGGATCTCGACAGTGCACCATGCTCTCCTCCCCGGATCTCGACGGTGCACCATGCTCTCCTTGTCGGATCTCGACGTTGCACCACGCTCTCCTCGCCATATCTCGACGGTGTACCATGCTCTCTTGTGGTAGGCGATGAAGGAACTTTGAGATCTGAGAGGAGATCGCAGAGGAGAGCGGTGAGGCATTGACTGTCAAAAATGATGGGGTGGAAGAGACGTATTTTTTTTTTTTAAGCTACTTATTTTTTTGGATATAGATAAAGTTTGTTAGATAACTGAGTTGAAGCAGAAGATTGTTAGGGAACTAGAAGTAGAAGTAGGAGATAATATATTTACTTTTTTTTAAATATATAAAAATCTGCATCGAACGACGTAGCATTTTAAATAGCATGTAATGGAAACGGTTCACTCGTAAAAATGGAAGTAAATTAATGGAGAACGAAATTAATAACGGAGAGAAACTATATAAAAGGAATGTAAAGGACACCATGTCCAAAACAGTTTTTCTTTCTATATTGCCAATTTTGTCCTTAATTAATACCCTTTTTTATATATGGTAAATCTCAATACTCGATCAATGCGCGAAGGCCTCGATATTTTATACCATAAAATTCAGATTCTCTATAATATTCTCAATTCTTTCCTCTGTTATCGGATTTAATTTAAACCACTTTTCTCGCAGCATTCGCTCTTCCCAAATTCTGAGAATGATGTCGGCTCCATTAAAGGCGCAGCTCAACTACCTCGTGAACTCCATGTTTGCCATGGTAAATCCAAATCCAATTATATTGTTGTTTATAACTGCATGTTGTTTTTCTAACAAGTGCTGAAGCCTATTGTGTTTCTAATTCCTAGCTTTGGTGAAAAATGAAGAAAATTATACAAGTGCGTCCATTCAACATTATGTTTCCTTCTGTTCTCCTCTCTTTCTCCCCCTAATTAAGTTGCTGCCATATTCATAAAAATAGAACCCTGAACGGCTGAAAGTATAATTTTGTTAATATTTTACTTTTCCAATGAATAGAACCTCTCAATGAGTTGCATGTTAACCAAACAGAAATTTTCCAAGACAGGAAAAAGAAAACAAATTGTGATGAATGGTTTTTTCATTTTATATTTTTTTCCCGGATTCTTTTATATCTTTAACACTTAACAGTACTTTTTAATTGTAATTTGAACTTGGAAAAAAAATCAAATAGGATTTTCTGGATGAGCAATTCACGGAACTGCAGATGCTGGAAGATGACAGCCGTGGCTTACTGGTAGAAGTTATCTCTGAATTCTGTGATCAACCCTGGCTCTCTCAGCTCTCTGTGCTGTCGTATGTACTCACCAAGTTACCACCTTTACTATTTTATGCTTTAAAACACGTACAAGCAGGGGCAGAGCCAAACTTAATTACCAGATATGGGGGTCAATCATATAAAACTTTTATGCTGCTAATGAGGGTCTATATTATAGTACCCGTAGCATTTTACTCTAAACTATATAGAAAATTGTGTATAAGTATAAATTTTTTGAAAACGATAGGGGTTAATTGACCCCATTCCTCTTACTAGCTCTGCCTCTGCGGGCAAGTAAAATATATGGTATAATGGTAACTGGTAAGTGGTAACTTGTGTAGGTGAAATCTAGGCTATTTAGACTGTTGTTGTTTCTCTTTTCTTTTAATCTGTTTTGTCAAACCTGCTTGATTGCTAGATATGCTACAAGGAAAATTCAGGCCGCTAGTGTTGTTCATGGCTGGTTTTTTAACTTTGTGCTTCTCATATTGTTTGCCTGCAACTTGATTCCTAAATTTGGAAATTTTTGTGTTTACATTTCTAAACATGAACAACATCTTTCTTTTCATGAAAGACTATGACTACTGAAATGGCACCATTTATGATACACCGATACTCCTCTTAATTTGTGAAATTACATGTTCTTGTTCAATTCTGTATATATAGCAAGTATAACACGTCTATCCTAATTATGATTTTTGCATTTTGTTTGGTAAAGGAGCGAGCCAGTTGTTGATTTTCAGGAGGTTGCTGCACGTGTGCACAAGTTCAAGGGAACCTGCTCTTAGTTAGTTTCATATTCTCCTACCTTTCTTTTTCTTTTATTTTCTCTTTTTGTTAAGATACTGTACGAACTGTCAGTGCATATATGTAACTTCTCAACCTCTGTCTACATTTGATTTTATGACTGGTTGTGTATAAATTTGGGGAAAATTATGCACAAATTAAACTTAGTCAGAGCATCATGGTCTTGTTAGAACACCATCTTCTTTCAACAATAAATTTGAAGAGTGTTCTTCCCAATATAGAATATGTTTACTTCTTAGAGTTAATTGTTGTTCAAATGAAAGAAATTTTCAGTTTTTATTATTAGTTTTCTATTTTGCAGTGTTGGTGCTAAAAGAGTAGCATTGTGGTGCAACTGTTTTCTCAAGGTTTATGAAGAGAATGACATAGTCTGGTATGCCTTGGAACCTGTTCTCATTTTTTTTTATATATAATTTGCCATTTTTCTCCAAGATTGATGATCAAACCCTTTTTTTTATTTGGTTCCAGCTTGCTCTTATTCATGGCATAAATAATGAATGGTGGAATTGATGGATACCCTTCTAACTACTCATCATTGCAATTTAATTTTCTGAAAGACCAACTGTATATCATACGTACCAACAATCCATGATCAATTTGATTAAATCTAACTCCCATAATAAATGCAATTCCTTTTCTACACGCAGACGAGAAACAATACCCACTCCGTCCCAACCCTCCCAAATCCCATGTCACACCAACACAGTTTGTCAATTGATTCCTAGCATTATTTTTCCAAGTTCTTTTTTACTTCATAATACAAGAATTAAGCTACTTGATCAAAGAATTGAATTTGGTCTTTCCATAAGATAAACCAGGAGTTGAAAATGCTTGCACATATCTGTATATATGTTTCAAGTTTTGGATGGGTGATTCAATGGCTTTTGAACTTTTATGGTTTCTATATGAAGGAAGCAGATCACCTGCCCCCTCAGTCATTGCGGGGTGGGGCTGGGTTTAGGGTTTAGAGGTTTAGGATTTAGGGTTTAGGGGGTCCACCAACAGTAACTCTGGGGCAGACGATTCAATCCCTATATGAAACGGCCTTGAACCTTATTTTCCAAAAAAAAAAGGCTTTTGAACTTTAGGAGGTCAAATATTTTTCAGAAGTTTTTTTTTTAATTTTTTTAAGAACAGGGCAGAGGCTGCCAAGTAGGTCCTAGTTAGCAGAACTACCCCCTCAATTGAATCCGCTAACCCATTAGAAGAACCTTAATCACATTGCCCCCTCAAAAATTACTTTCTCCCCCAATGCCACATATCTCACTCTATTACCTTGAAAAATTAGATTATTTCGTTGTCGCCAGATCCACCAGCACGTGCATAACATCCACACCATCCATTCTTTCCAAGAGATATTGCTTCGTACTCTCGCCTCGTTCCAGGAGTCTTCCCATACCTGAAATATCAAAGAGTACCTTTACGGGTTCGGTACCGGTCCGTGTACCAGTATCCGTCTTCCTAGTCTTCTCTGAAAATGTGCCCAGATTAGGCGCGAGTAGGACATTTGACAATTAGATGAAACAACGTCTCCTCACTCCTTCCATGCACAGTTTAACTTGCAATATTTTTCAGAAGTTCCTACGCCAATTTGGATTTGCAAGGATATACATGAAAATCACACCTTGTATATTTTTCTAAAAACTAGTCTTTATTAGTGCATCGCATCATTGTAATATTCTTTACTGACAACTTTTTCTGAATTGCTGTCTTTATTCTAAAGTTTCTCAATATGATTTGTGAATGTCTACTCGAGCAGGTATATACCAGCATTGCTTGGGATCAGGCGTGAATTTGATGAGCTGCACATGAGACTTAAGACTATGCTTCAGGTAAAATAAGTGCATTATTTTCATAATAAATGCAGTTAGATTTTGCACACCTTAATTATTCTTTTCTTGAAAACAAAAGTTGGTTTTTTTATGCACCTTCAGTTCACGAACTTTTTACTATAGAACATGGAGATAATATTGATATCATGCACGATCGAGGAATTTCAATTAAATTGTTTTTTGCCAAGTAAAAATGTAAAAACATATTTAATCAGTGCTCAAGAAAACTTGCCCTTCATTTTAGTTTCTTGTTATCAAACTGTCTTATGAGTTATGACCATCGAGAAGTTATATACAAGTTCCTTTGTGTTAATTTGAGTGCAGTTGGAGCAGCAAATCCAAGCTCTCGATGCTAAGGCGCAAAGCAGGTAAATTAGGGTTGGCAAATTTTTAGAGTTATCTTGATCGATAACGTTTCTTTTCTCTAATGTATTTGGAGGCTATCATTATTTCGGAGGCCAAATTGATGTGGAAAATGTAAGGCGTATTTCAGAAATAACTATAGATTGTAACGAGCGTATACTTTTTGTTACTGGAGCTGCATACTGGATTTGTTGGTATTTCTTTCGTTGAAGTGCATTTCTAATTTGGAATTATATGTTTGTGCAGTCTCTGCGCATGGTTCACAAAATTAATGAGATTTTTCTTTCATATTGCTGCCATCCCTTCCTGGCATCCAGGCAACTAATTAATAACATGACCAAAATATTACTTTTTAGCTAGATAAACCTTTTGTTCATTTCGTACTCTTCTTTTACAATAAGAAAAAGGGAAACAATATATAACAATTAGGGCCTGTTAGGAATTTACTGTTCACGTGAATTTTTTTTTTTTTTTTTTTGCATGGTTCAGTATATAACAATTAGGACTTATCCACAAAAAATTTGATTGTGCATGATTCAACTGAATTTTTTTTTCTCATGTCAAAAATTTTGCATTCCTATTTCTATTCTTATTCTCTTGATCCCGCCGAACAGGTTATTAGTGCCTTAGTGGTTGCAAGCCGTTTTAATTTTACCTCTTTGTTGGGCCCAAAATGGCCCAATTCACTCTTCGGCTGCTCCGTTTCCTCGCCATAGGAAAAACATATATAATACCGATTAATTTTCTCTTTTCACTTATCGTTATAACAATTAGGGCCTGCATCGGAATTTACTGTTTATATGGGAAAAAAAATTCAGTTGAACCATGCGAAATCAATAAGCACAATCTTAAGTGTGGATAAGAAAACCAATCAAATTTTTTGATTACTTTAATTACGAGTAGATGTGTTCAAACGGTCGGCTCGGTTGAAATCGGACTAAAATAACTAAATCAAACTTTTCTTTAATTTTAAAAAATAGAACCGAACTGAACATAACAAATCGAAGTAAATTTCGGTTTGTTCGGTTCAAACCAAAGTAAATATATTGGTGTTATTATTAACGAAAATTACACATGTTCATACACAAGTTCTTTAATTCCATACAAAATATGTAGATGTTCTAAAATATTTAAGAGGAGGGTTCAAATGCCTTCATTTTTTGTGCCTCCATCATGCCTCCATTTTTTAAAACTCTAATAACTCAAAATTTGAAACTTAAAAGTCAAAATAAAACCGTTGGATATGATCTACATAATTTTATCTATCCACATGTAAAATATTATGACATTTCAACTTTGTTTTGGTTGTCATCAAGAGATTATAAAAAAAATGTACTAATGTGGATAATTTCTAGATGTTAATTTTTGCACTTATTAATTCACATAAAACCAAAATTGAAATGTGATAATATTTCATGAACATATAAAGAAAATAACATAGATCATATCTAACGGTTTTATTTTGACATTTATAATTTAAATTTTGAGTTATTAAAGTTTTTAAAAATGGAGGCAAGATGGAGGCACAAAAAATGTAGGCATTTGAACCCTCTTTAATATTTAAACTAAAATGAAAAAAGGAGACAATGATTGAACCAAACAAAATATAAACCATACTTGAACCAATATAATTAGGTCGCTTCGATTTAGTCAGTTTTGAAAAGTCTAAACTAAACCAATCCATTTAAACCAAAATAAATAAAAAATTCAACCTAAACCGAAATAGCAAACTATTTAAATTGAAATTTTTCAAAAAATTACTCCATCTGTGATCACATTATTATTGACATAGGTTTATTTTCCAACAACTTAATATAAAGTTGAGTTGAAATTTTAATCCACAACTTTAGCTATCAAACGAAGATATAAAGTTTGAAAAATAAGATAAAATAAGCAATTTAATTTTCGTTAACTTCACTCCACAATCAAACATAACCTATAGCAGTTGAGTTGAAATTTGTTTATACTTCTCAATACTCAATACAACATGCAATACAATCACAGAAGATCAGGCCAGAATGCCACGAAGGAAGTTGCGGGCCCCACTTTCTGCGCGAGCGTGGCAGGCATGCGTTTCGCGCTGCTGCTTCACACATTTGTCACCTGCCCAAAGCTGATAGCAGGATTATCTGTGGCTCTGATTATATGGATAATATTGAACCACGATAAACGCCAGTTTTCCTGGGCTACCAGCTTAGAGGGGTCATATATTTGCACAGAAGATCACGTGAAGTTGGATAATCCAGACGATAATTTTGCACGGCTTAGAGTTGTAATACAATGTTTTATTTTGCAGTAACGTTTGTATAATAGTTCCGATGAGAAAAACAACATTGAACATGTTTCATTTCGGCCTCCTTATTTTTTGGAAAATTTTCTATTTGCATGTCGAAAGTTTGAAACATAATATTTAGTTCGTTTTGTAGATTAATGCGAACAGCATTTGCTTCATGTTAAAATGTATTACAAATTTTTTAAATTTGAGAAACAAGATACACTTTTCATTCTATATATGAATTGACTTGAATTACAAAAAATTAATGAACTATATATTATTCTTTTCCTTTCATATATATATATATTTGAGAAACAAGATACACAGAAACTATATATTATTCTATATATTTGAGAAACTATATATTATTCTATATATTTGAGAAACTATATATTATTCTATATATTTGAGAAAATATATATTATTCTATAGAGGAGGGTTCCAATGCCTCATTTTTTTTATACCTCATCATACCTCATATTTTATATCTCCATTTTCTTCATATTCAAAATCTAAATTGTCGATCCGAACCGTTCAACATAATATCCATACTAAAATATGGTTAGGAATGAAATTTTTTTACTATTTTTTAAGATGGGTAGAAAATCACTGTTTTTTGAACGGTTTAAAAACAGTGATTTTGTACCTATCTTAAAAAATAGCAAAAAATATTCAAAAAATATAAAATTTCATCTCCATGCATATTTTAGTATAAATATTTTGTTGAACGGTTCGGATCGACAATTTGGACTTTGAAAATAAAAATATAAAATATGAGGTATGAAAAAAATGAGGCATTGGAACCCTCCTCTATTCTATATATGATTGTAATATGTTATTTTAAGAAATCAAGGCATTGGTTATTGTAATCTGTTATTTTGATTCTATATATGGGTCTTGTGATTTACAGATTAATAAATTTATAAAATTTCTAAGACTGTTGGTTAGGAAAAAAAATTCTAAAACTGTTGGTTATCTAAAGATCAAGAGTTGGATTCCCTCAAGATTTTTAATTTTTTTTATAATATTCATACTTTATATTTTCGGTTATAAAATATGATGAAATTAATTATACAGAAACAACGAAATGCTTCACAGATATTTCTGTTATCACATTGGTCCATTAATTAGGAGAAATTCATGGTACATTGGACTCCAGCGAATTTCCGAATCCGTACATAATAAATGTGCATGCATGTAAAAGTGTGCTCATTAATGAAGGAATATTCCAATACATGACAAAAAATATATGCAATCCGTGCATCTAAATCGTATTCGGCAAATCTAATACGAACGTTGTATCAAATATCACATTGGTAAACTGACTTCATGTGGGGGAATTTGAATGCCTTGGTTTTTAAGGTTTTTAATGTGTTGATTGTGTCTCACTTTTTATAATCTTACTAATTAAAATTTAAATCTCAAATAAAAAATGTTAGGCATAATTTTAAGTTTTCTCTCTCTATATATATAAATATCACGACACTATGATGGCATGATCTTATTTTGATTGACAATTTGACATCGAATCATCGATGTACTTGCAACATATAAAATATGTTGATGGACAAAGTCATAAAACAAAGGTGGTTCGTCCCTTTTTGGCTTTTTGTTCCTTACGGTTATTCTAGATCGTCCGATTAAAAGCAGTTTCCATTTTAAACCGTCAAAAATATGTTGATGGAGAAAGTCAGAAAACAAAGGTGCTTCGTCCCTTTTCGGCTTTTTATTCCCTACGGTTATTCTAGATCGTCCGATTAAAAGCAGTTTCCATTTTAAATCGTCAAATCTCCCAACTCACGGGCCACTTTGAACTTCTAGGCGGGACCTGGGGTCCAGATTCCCTAAAGTATCTCAATTTTTGAGTTTAGACGTGTCGGTATCTATTCGGGAATAGACAGGGACCAGTATTATTTGAAGGTTCCAGATTCTTAAAGATTCGTGTTAGAACATCTTCAACGGTTTGGATCAAAACTCAAAAATTGAGTTACTTTGTGGGTTCCGAATCCTGTACCTGGACCCCTTTTCGAAAATAGACCGCTTTCGTTTCGTGTGGTTTTTTAAATCCTTGGCCTGGCCCTCAACCTGAGTGCGTATCCTCTGAGATATCTCAACTTTTGCGTGACCGATCTGAGATAGAGCAGGGGCCACCGGGCCAGTACTATATCTGCTTTGAGATTCGTGCACAACGTATTTGAACGGTTGTGACTTTGCAGAGAAGCACACAAACTTTGAGATATCTCACAGTATGTGAATTCCCTCGACCTCTGAACAAAATAAAGCGGTCGCCATTCACAGAGCGGTCTTTTCGGTTGATTACTTTCACAGTGGTGGGCCCCGCTTCGCGTCATGTCCCACTTTCCAGTGGATTTAGGCGGCCCCGCTTCTTTTGCGCCACGTTATTTCTAATTTCAGCGAGACAGTTAGATGGGTTTGGTCTATATTTAAGATCATAGACAATTACGCAGCCAAAAGAGCAAGTGCGTCTGATGTGGTACTGGTATTTGGCAGTCAATTTTTATCAGGATAAATATATGAATCAAAATGCCATAATTGTTCCGAAAAAGTATGTTTTTTCTTTGAACATTTATCTTTAGTAAATAATATGAAAGAAAAAACTAAGATATGCTTGTCGGTGACAGAGCACCGAATATCCAAAAAAAAAAGGAATTCAAATAATCAAATTCGACACTAATTGAAGTAAATAAGTGAGAATTTTTATTACTCTTGAGTATTAATCATTAACATTCCAACATTAACCTCAAAATTGTTACACTGTCAAATTGTTTCATTTCTCTGCACATTAACTATTAATAAACAAGTGTCAAAAATATGAATTGTAACTGTGGAAATTCGTTTATGAGTATTTAATGGTGAGAGAAATTACATCTGGCAACCAATGTCCGATTTCAAAAAAAAATAATAAAAAAATTGAGAGACTTGTTTCTCATGTTTATCTTAAAAATTAGTTGAATGATAATACATGAATCTCTATCTCAGAGATGAAGGCTCAACATGCGACTTTTCTAAAAATAAATTATGGAAGAGATTAAATACAAACTCTAAAAATTTGTGAAAAACACTTGTAGTGTGAAACTCTGAAGAGTTGAATTGTGACTAAGGTCAATATTTGATAATAATTTTACAATCCATACAAGAATTTGATCTCGAGGCTCCCAAATTCCAATAATTCCAAATTCCCAATGCAAATGCCTAGTTTCCTTAATTAATAATTTGTTAGTGTAATAATCTAGAAGTCAATAATACGATAATTTATCATAAAGCTTTGTTCATGAATTGGATGATTAATATCATTTTGTTGCCTTGAGTATTATTGAATTTATGGATCATTTCGAGCTCATGACTGAAATTGTGAAACTCCATAATATAGATAATATATACTCTTAAAAAGTCACTGACCAAGGTAATTAGCAGGAACACTAATTACCGCGATAAGGTTAGTATGTGGATTAAAAGATGGTTAAGTTTTACAAACCACCTGACACGAGATGTCATTTTAATCACATAGATACATGTTCTAGGAACATGATATTTGACAGACCCCGAATGAAACATTAAATAGAATTGTGTTCGTGTCATTTATGTTTTCATTCAGTGTCAAGTTCTAAAGTATGAGGTATTTATCGTTCCCACTGAGAAATATGTATGTGTGATTGTTATCTACCGCTGTCCGTAAAAAGCAGTCATAACGGTAGCTTTTCCATATGTATAGCTTAGCTGAGGAAGTGATAGTTTACCAAGAATACTATTTGTCCCTCGTATCTCTATACGAACTATAGCATCACTGGGCCCCTTGATAGAGTAAGATTATCTGCTAGCGGTATAATTACAAGAGTAATTATATTTGATAATCTGCTCAAGATCAAGAAAAGATTCAGTTAGCAAGGATGACACACATCTACCTTGAAACTGATCTGATAGCTATGAGACAGAAGAACAGACACAAGTAAATTGTTTACTGGATCGTGATATTGTACAGTACAGCATCATCTGTGTAATTGGATGGTCATGATGTGTTGCCAGATGCCACCCATGATTATAGAAGTTAAAACAGTTTTAACTCTATTTACCAACATAACACAGATCCTATTGGGTCACACCATATAGGAGTTAATCGGAGAATCTTATTGTGATTGATTATAAATTGGTTATGATCAATAGTAAGATGGTTATAATTAATTATACGTGTTATAATTAAATTATAAATATTATGTAAAAATAACAAGCAAAAACATTGGTTAATTTATAAACGTGTGTGACACGTTGTATAAAAGTTAACCGGTTAATTTATAAATGTGCATGACACGTTGTATAAATTACCGAAACAACAAACCGCAAGAAAAATATATATATAATTGTTCAGAATAATTATACGAATATTATTTGTGTTCGGGCCGAGGGCATTCGGGTCTTTTCAGATTCGTCCTTATCCGCATGACATGTCATTGATCCTATCCAGATGACATGTCATCAATCCTATCCACAAGGGCAAAATGGTCATTTCACACCTATGCCACCTTGCATGTGTAGAAACATGGAGAAGAGTGTGGAAGGGTGTGGAAGGGGTATTTTGGTCATTTCACATATAAAAGGATGAGGTGTCAATGGCATACCTTGTAAATAGGCCGAACTTGGAGGGCATTTTGGTCTTTTGCAACCGACCCTAAACACTATAAATAGGGGTGGAGGGGTAGAGAGAAAATAGCTAATTCATTCGTACCGGTTTCGTGTCGAAACGGATCGGTATTTTCTCTCTTTCTCGGTTTCTCTCCCGAATAGTGTTTCGGTTGAGAAAAGAAAGTTATACGTACTTGACGTATAATCTTGCAGGTTGTTGTGGAGTATATTTACGGGATCGATGAATAGTGTTTTATCGAATTTAGCGGTATGTCAGTTTTGCATATTGATGAAACTGAGCAACCAAAAATTCGTGTTTACGGGTTTTCGTCTTTTTCTCGTGAATAGTGTTTTTGCAGAATTCCGCGATTTACGGTATTTCTGGCAGAAGAAATAAACCGCTCTCCGGTTAGTCCTGGTGGATAACCGATAGAGGTATCACACGTGTGATACTCCGAGTGGATTCCTTCCCTGGTGAGGCTCTACTCGCTCGGTCTGCATTCCAACTGTGATTTGGAAACAAGGTATAAATATGTTATATTAATCTATTTAATTGGTAAGTAGATTAAAGTTTTAGAAATCAATCATGGAGTAGATCTGTAAAAGGATTAAATTGGGTTTTGATGTCAAAGGAATACTGAAGGTGGACCGCCTTGGAAAGTTTCCTGACATACCCCGTTTAATCCTGAGCTTAAGTTGGCCGTATAAATTTTTGTTCTACGGTCATTCCGCAACTTAAGCCTAAACGGTTTTGGTTAGCACCGGAAAACCCAACATAATTAATATTCGGAGTCTTCAAATTTTTTAGATGGTTCATTTGTAGTTTTGAGCAATTAATTGCAGGAATCATCAGTAAATGTTATTTAGTGCAGCATATAGAAGTGGAACTATTAACATTATTGTTTACTATACAACAAAAATTAGTATTGTGTACGTTGCATATTGGGACATATTATAAGATTGAACATAGGTACAATAATAAATAACAAAAAAGGAAACAACAACAAATGACTGCTTAAATTCAACAACCTTATGTGCATGTCAATGCATACATTTTTTTTTCTTCAAAATTACTTACAACACAAATAAAAAATATATACTAATTAAATTTGAAAATGAATATGAACAAATAATTCTTTTATTTCTTCATTCAACATAGATGGTAAAGTTATTGTACAGACCGACAATATCATAAAACTTGGATATGAAGTTATTGTGCATACCATCAAATTGGATCATCAAGCTACATTATTATCTAATTTTTCTAAAATTTATCTCACGATGGTAAGTGGATACTGCTTAGTAGAATGATGCATGCATGGGTGCGGGAGCAAAATATATTTGTGGAAGAGTAAAAGTTTATGTAAACTCTGGTACAACTTAAAAGAAAAAAAATTAGAATATTGAAGATTATTAAGAACGCAAATAATTTAATTCTCAATATTTTCATGTCATATAAATTTGTGGCCCTTAACTTAGATTGTGACATTTTTTAAAAATTCAGGTACAACTTAATATATAACATTAGTGTAATGCAATTGTTCAGCTAGAATTCTTAGTGTGATGCAAATTAAAGGAAGGATTACCCATTCTCAGTTTCATGGCATGCAGAAGATATTCCTTATTAGCGAGATTATATGTATTGAAGGAGGGATCAGGAACCAAAGAAAAAAAAAAAGATATCAATAGCTTTCTCATTATAACACCGCTAATTCAAGTGTATTTAATTTTAATACTAACCATATTGTGTGCATATAAACAGGGGCGGATCCAGGATTTCTGTCAGAGGGGGGCAGAAATCGGATTCAAATAGCTTATCGGGTTCAAACTGTATACCGTATACCATATACCGTAAACCGTAAACCTTAAATCCGAATTTTTTTGCTTGAAGCTTATTTTGTTATAAAAAAATGAAAAAATAATAAAAATTAATTAAAAAAATTAAATTAAGACAATGTTACACTCAAATAATATAGTAATATAATACACATTAAAACCTATATACACATTTTTAATGCTAGATATTATGTTGAAATTGCTGGATTATCTCGTTCTCATCCCAAAAAAAAAAAAAAGATTGTAGAGACAAACCAAAATATTATTAACATTTTTAAATAATATACTTCTTTTGCTAGCAAAATTAGTTATTAATTTTTAAATTTCAAAATATCTTTCTGAAAAATAATTAAATATAAATATATATGTCCTAAGAGAAATAAAAAATTACTTCACACGAATAGGTAAAAATTGAAGACATCCATTTTATTAATAACAAGATCTTAACATAAACAGAGCCACAGAGGACTATAATGTTGATCTCTAAAAATATATTATATATATAAGAAATATAAAGAATCAAAAAATAAACAAAAAAGAAGTAGAAAATATGGAAAAACAATTCAAAAGCAAATACAAAAATGCAAAAAAATGTGAAAATGGATAGTTCCATTAGCACTAAAATTGAGAGAGAAGAAACAATTAGAGCCGTTGCTCTTATTAAATTTGAGTAGCTCATATCTTCAATATAATTTTAATTGAAGCTGGCCCACAAAAGCCTCTTTGTATCTTTCTTTAATAATATGTACACCAAGTCTATCTAAGCAAAGGAAGCTTTCTTCTCCAACACAACTCAACCAAAAAACTAAAACAGAAACAGAAATGGCAGAACGCCCAAACACAACTCAACAAAAAAAATCAAATATAAATGGCTGAGACAGAAGAGAGTCACAAAATTAGTTTATTAGTTCCAGGGAGGGGCAATCTAATTTTCAGGGGGGGGGGCAAAACCGAAATCAACTCATTTTTTCCACTATTTTCGAAAATCCAGGGGGGGGCAGCTGCCCCCCCCCTGGACTACACTGGGTCCGCCCCTGCATATAAAGTATGTATGGTGAACACGTGTCTAGCTAAATTTAAACTTCTACGTGTAAAACAATATAAAAAAGATGCATCAAATCTAAGGAAGATAGATTATTTGATTGGAGGGCTAATATTCCATCTAAAATTCCATCTTTTAATCAGAGTCGTCAGCAGATCAAGACATCTACATACTTAATATAAGAATGAAGATATATTCTAAATAAAAAAATTGACCATGGTTTGAGTAATGATATTAAAACCACACTTTTTTTTTTATTAACACAACGTTATCTAAATATTTTAGTTTATAAAAAATTTTACTCTTCATTAAGTATTCCCTTTAAAACTGATTTTCTCTCATATATTACCACAAATTTTTTTTCTTAAAAGTTATATTTTATAAAGTATATTATTTATTTAAAATCTGTTTTTCTCTCATATTATTATATGATTTCCTTCTTTAAAAGTTAGATTCATGAAATAAGTATTCATTATTTATTTTCATCACATCTTTAAGATATATTAAGAGAATTACACGTGAAATATTTTATTATATTATTATAATCTATCAACATTATATATATCAATTGATTTTATCTAACTTCACAAATTTTATTAACAATCTACTATACAAAAATTGTTTTGGCAATTAACATTTTATCTTTTGTTTTGTACAAAATGACTAAAGAAAATGACATAATACTATAAAAAGATGCATTGAATGTAAGTTATCATAAATAATTTTGAAATTCAACTTATGATTAAAAAATAAAACAAAAGTACAACATAACACTCCAATAAAAAATTACATCAATAAATGCTAAATTAATAAATTGCTTGCATCAAACTTAAATTTATAAAATATTCTAGAAATTCTCAATGTCATATTGGCAAAAAGTCCATCCAAGTTGATGATAGTCATTAATTTGGCTAGAAGATTAATGTATCTATTCAATTAACAAATATAAATTAATTACAAAACATTAACAAAAAAATTCCTAACAATTTTAATAAAAATAAAAAATATAGATTTTAAATATGAAATATATTTGAGTTGGATCATTTTACATATTGAAGCGAATGTATAATAATATCAAAACCTTTTAAATTTATATAAAATTAAATTAATACAAACCTTGTTTGCTTGAAACTTTAATTCGATATGCCATTTGAAAATCGTGATGATTGAAATCAAACTTTAAACAATATATACAACTAGTTAATCAGCAAAAAGCAAATACAAATTATATTATGATTTTCAAACTTTAAATTGCATCAATGCAAAATTAAAAGAAGAAAAGAGTATCTAGCAATTATGAAAGTTAAAAGGACATTTATAGTTAAAATGGTCCATACATTAACTTTTTTAACGATGCTGTGTTAATATAAACGGATGTGGTGTCAATATGCCCACTCCCATGATTTTCTATCAATGTAAATGCTTGCTTTTTTTTTTTGTAATTAATAATGACACTCACAATCATTTCAATTTTTATATGGTACCTTTTTAGTCTATAGCACTCGTAATGCTAATTTAAGAATCGTCAGTAATGCTAATTTAATAATGAGACGTGTAAAGCAGAGCAATTAAGCCTGACATTTAATTTACATTAAAATTGGCAATCTAAGGTGAGACTCAACTATATATTGTATTTTTGACAAGTCAAGAAATAGGGGTTAAATAAATATTAATGACTGATGAAACTCGAAACTTTAAAGAAAATGGTTCAAATGTCTCTCTATTTTTATATTTTCATCCTACCTTTATTATTCTTAAAAAAAATTATAGCAAAATTTTATATACCAAATTATAAAGTATAAATTATTAGACTTGATCTATATAATTATTTACAGACAAAAGAAAAATATATTATTTATTTAAATTAATTTTAATGGAAACCAAAACTTGATAAAATCATCGTTCATAATTTTCCATATTACTAATTGTTTAACAAACTCTCGATATCAATTATCATATATTAAAATATTGTACTTTAATAATAGAGAAAATAAATATAATTCATATCCATCATAAAATGTAATAAAACATCATTAACAAAAGCATTTGAACCATTAGCATCTTTTAAATCATTTTAGATAGAATTTTAGCTAGAATTTGAAAGGAGACAGAATGCATTATTATTACTTTCTGTTTACGCCAAACATTGAATTTTGCACCGAGTCCATACGAAATACTGACTTGAATTTCGGCACGAACGTCTGGAATAGTATAACTATTTTTCTCGCTCTATCCCCACTGGCTCTGTGCCTCGCGCTCTTCTTTCCTCTTCCCCTCTCTTGCTATTTTTATCATAATTCTGCCCTTTTATAAACCCCGCTAAACCCTCATTCCGTCTCAATCTTTCAATTCTTCATCTTAAAAATAACTTCAAATCCACTCAAATCAAAAACCAAACATACACCTCAAAATGAGACCGTCGCCGTCGTATTCCTATTCAAACCACCACCATCGCCAAGACCGTCCGTACTGGCCTCCGGATCAGCACCGGCAACCGGGGCCGCCACGTCAGCCCTACACTCTCATCCTCGTCCGTAGGAAACCCATGTTCGCCTCTGACATTCAAACCCTAATCCAGGATTGCCCGTACCGACCGTACACCTCGTCAGTGCGCCCCATTGGCCCGCTTGCCGCTGTTATGACATACAACAACTGGAATAATGCCGTCGGCGCTGCTGCCTTTTTCTGGAAGCAACGTCTTGCCGGGTCCCACTTTCTGACAACAAAATTGGACCCGCCAGCAGAACCTGGTTCGCCTGATTTTGCATATGAGATGCGCCAGATGGCGGTTGTGTTCTCGCTCCACATCGACGGTCTCCTTGAGACCCATCCGGCTGTGACGAGGTGGGAGCAGAGGGGTTTTGAACTTGATTCTGAGATAGAAAAGGTTTCTAGGATGTTGAGTTCGAGAAACAGGTTGGCGGTTTTTGCTGAACTGCAAGAGAGGAAGAAAGGGTTAGAATTGGAGAAGGATCAAGTGCATAGCCGACTGGAGGAGTTTAGAGAAGCCATGGATTGTATACTGTCTTGGTTGAGACGGGGGACAGGGGTAGCAGAAGAAGGGGAGAAAGTTGGGATATTTAAACTGGGGAAACAAATAGATTTTGACCGGTTACATTATTTGATTGTCAGAGAGTGTAGGAGGCTAGAAGATGGGTTGCCAGTGTATGGATGTAGGAGAAAAATGTTGACTCACATTTTTGCTAACCAGGTAACTTCTCCCTTTTAGTGCTAAACAAATTTGTTTTTGGTGTATAGAATAGTGATTTAATTATGTCGCGCTTGAACTAGATGTCTGAATTATTTTGCAGTAACAACAATTAGATGCTAGCTTGATGCAAACAATTTAAATGATTTTGTTTTGTACTACTGGATACATAACTTGAGCTAGTACCAAAGAATATTTCTACATTAATTGAAAAAAAATACAAATAATGAATTTTCTGCAAATTTCTGAGACATAATTGTCAGGGTATTGAAGACTTGACAACTCCCTTTGAAATTGAAAATATTTAATTCCCCTGTTTAACTATTTTGCAATAACTGTAATAATCTTAAGTTTTATTGGAGAAAAATAGATATCTTGTAAAATACAAAAATCCTTAATGTAAGAATAAAGGATGTCCTCTCATTGGCATGAAATACAAAACCATCCAGCAATATTTGATTGGGTGTCTAAATGAAAATATATCATTTCTGTACTAGAAAACTGTTAAACTACTTTTACCTTGTTAACTGATTAGAAATAGTAAGCTTTTTCAGTCTTGGGCATAGTTGTCGAGTACCAGTAACCGGAGCCATTAATTAATTGTTTGTTATTTATTGGTCTGGTCAGTATTTCTTTATGTATTGGTTAATTCCTTCATCTATTATTAGCAGGTTATGGTCTTAATTGGAGAGACTGGTTCAGGCAAGAGCACACAGTTGGTTCAGTACTTGGCTGACTCTGGTTTTGCCAATGATGGCTCGATTGTGTGCACACAGCCGCGCAAGATTGCAGCCGTATCTCTGGCACAGCGGGTGGGTGAGGAAGCAGCTGGATGCTATACGGACAACCATGTGGTGGCCTATCCCTCCTACTCATCCTCCCAACAATTCAAATCCCAAGTCATTTTTACGACTGACCACTGCTTGCTCCAGCATTGCATGAATGGCACTGCCCTTGATGGCATCTCATACATCTTAGTTGATGAGGCTCATGAGAGGAGCCTCAACACCGACCTCTTGCTGGCACTAATAAAAAATAAACTTCTAGAGAGGATGGATTTAAGGCTTATTATAATGTCAGCAACGGCTGATGCCAACAAGTTGGCAGAGTATTTTTATGGTTGTGGTGCTTTTCATGTCTCAGGTCGAACATTCCCGGTGGATATTAAGTATCTGCCGAGTGTAAATGACAGGGAGACCAATGACTTTGGATCTTATGTTTCTGATGCTATAAGAGCAGTAGCGAATATACACAAGAGTGAAGGGGAAGGTGATATTCTAGCCTTTCTGACGTCTCAGATGGAAGTGGAGCATGCTTGTGAGAGTTTTGCTAATCCCAAGGCTGTTGTACTGCCGATGCACGGGAAGTTGTCGCCTGAAGAGCAGGCCCGGGTTTTTAAAAGCTATCCAGGGAAAAGAAAGATCATATTCTCAACCAACATTGCTGAGACTTCTTTGACAATAAGGGGCGTGAAATTCGTGGTTGATTCTGGAATGATGAAAGAATGTCGGTACCAGCCGAAGAATGGTATGAATGTGCTGAGGGTGACTTGGATCACCCAAAGCTCAGCTAATCAAAGAGCAGGTCGGGCAGGTCGTACTTCCCCTGGTAAATGTTTCCGGCTTTACTCTGAAGAGGAATTCCATGTAATGGAACTGCACCAGGAACCGGAGATAAAGAGAGTACACCTTGGTACCGCAGTACTTAGGATTCTGGCATTAGGTGTCAAAGATGTGCATGAATTCGAGTTTGTGGATGCACCCAGCCCAGAAGCTATAGACAAGGCAGTTAGGAATTTGGTACATTTAGGAGCAATTATTCCTCAGGATGATGGGTACTTGCTGACTAGTACTGGTCAATCCCTGGTCAAACTTGGTATTGAACCCCGCTTGGGTAAGATGATACTAGACTGTTTTGCGTGTGGGTTGAGGAAAGAGGGGTTGGTTCTAGCAGCGGTTATGGCAAATGCAAGTTCTATATTTTGTCGGGTTGGGTCCGAAGAAGAAAAATTGAAGGCAGATTGTCTCAAAATCCCCTTTTGTCACCCTGATGGAGACCTTTTTACACTACTTTCAGTTTACAAGAAATGGGAGGAGGAGAGAGATAACCGCAACAGGTGGTGCTGGGAGAATAGCATAAATGCCAAATCCATGAGGCGGTGTCAAGAAACCGTGAGAGAACTGGAGTACTGCTTGAAGCAAGAGGTTAGTACCATTGTACCGAGCTATTGGACATGGGACCCTGACAGGAGGAGCTTGCATGATAAGTCTCTTAAACGGATTATACTCTCTTGTCTCGTAGAAAACCTTGCCGTGTTTTCGGGGTATGATAAGTTAGGTTATCAGGTTGCCTTGACAGGTCAAAATGTGAAGTTACACCCGTCGTGCTCTTTGTTGATGTATAACAATAACCCTGGCTGGGTTGCTTTTGGGGAGATTTTATCGTCTGTAAACCATTATCTGGTTTGTGTGTCGGTAGTTGATTATGAGGATCTGTGCACAATTGAGACTCCTTTTGACAGACAGAAGATTGAAAGCTCCAAGTTGCACATGCGATCAATAACTGGAGTTGCCAATAGTGTGCTAAAGAGGTTTTGTGGTAGGTCATGCCAGAATTTGCACAGGCTCATTGCACAGGTTCGAAAGGATTGCACGGATGACCGTATAAGTATAGAGGTTGATTTTGATGGTGATCAGATACAGATCTTTGCCATGGAAAAAGATTTGTGGGAGATCTATGCACGTGTAAGTAATGCATTGGACCGTGAAGAGAGGTGGCTACAGGATGAGTGCTGGGAGCGGTCTCTGTATCCAGTTCGGGGCGGACCAGGTGGACCTCCGCAAGTTGCTCTTCTCGGGTCGGGTGGTGAGATCAAACATCTCGAGCTGGACAAACGCTCTCTGACAGTGGACATTTTCCATCCCAATGCGCAAACTCTGGTGGAAAAGGACCTTCTTTGCATGATTGACCAGTGTGCATACGGTGGTATGGCAAATGTGCACAAATTTGTGGGGTCTGGCCAGGTAGCTTGCATGGACCCCACCAAGTGGGGCCGTGTCACCTTTCTAACACCAGATAAGGCGGAGTATGCTGTTAAAACCCTGAATGGTCTAGAATTTGAAGGCACCCTTCTCAAGGCGGTCCCAGTATTGATCTCCCCTGACCACCGCAACTTTCCTTTTCCTGCGGTGCGTGCCAAGGTCTCCTGGCTGAGGCGGCCAAGCAAGGGGGTCGCACTTGTAGCATGTTTAAAAGGGGAGGCTCCAATAATCCTGCGTGACATGTTCTTGCTTGCTATTGGAAACCGCTATGTGAATTGTGAGATCAGCACTAAGTTTGAAAACTGCATATTTGTAACTGGAATCCCACGGGATGCATCTGAAAAGGAGATACGTGAGGCAATCCACAGCACGACCAGCCGGCAGATACTGGACATTCGTATACTGCGAGGCCCTGCGGGGGCCCAGCCATCAGAAGCTGATTGCGCAGAGGCTCTTATAAGGGAGATACGGGAGTACATGCCTGACAAGAACTCTCCTGAGAAAAACTTCCGGGTGGAGGTGTTCACACCCGAGCTGAATGATTTCCACATGAAGGCTGTGATCACCTTCAATGGGAGCTTGCATCTGGAGGCAGCAAAGGCACTTGACCACCTTGAGGGACACGTCTTGCCAGGGTGCCTTCCGTGGCAGACTATTCAATGCCAGCATGTGTTTACTACCTCCCTCACATGCTCCGCGCGTGTTTACAATGTTGTCAAAGAAGAGATACATTCAGAGCTCAGGAGTTTCCAGAACAAAAAGGGTAAACTCAACTGATTTCTCCTTTAGTCGTAGCAACTGACTGGTAGGTTTTGTCAATTACAACTTTAGCCAGTCCATCCTGGTATTTATTTTAAATAGCTACATGTTAACCTCACCTATGCAATTAGAAATGAAGAAAATAAATAAATTAGAAATGAAGATATGGTACTAGTGTCTTATTTCTTTATGCACCAACAACTTATGCTGTTGATGCATGTACACAGGTATCTCATACAATATTGAGAAGAATGAAAATGGGGCTTTCAGGGTACGGGTCACAGCAAATGGAACAAAAACCATAGCAGATCTGCGACGGACACTGGAGCTGCTTATGAAGGGCAAAATCCTGGATCTCAGTCATCCGGGCATGACACCCTCCCTTCTCCATCTGGTCCTCACTCGAGATGGCATCAGTATCCTGCGTGCACTTGAGAAGGAGACTCAAACGTACATTTTATACGACCGTCAATGCCTTAACGTGAAAATCTTTGGCACAACGCAGAAGATCGAGGAAGCTGAGAAGAGGCTCTTGAATTCACTTGTGCAATTGCATGAGAAGCAGCATTTAGAGATCAAGCTCAAGGGACTGGGCCTACCCCCAAATCTGATGAAGGAGGTAATCAGGTGGTTTGGTCCAGATCTGGGTTTGTTGAAAGTGAGGGCCCCCGGGTCTGAATTTAGCCTCAATACAAGGCGGCATGTGCTGTATGTTAGAGGAAGTATGGAGGATAAGCAGAGAGTAGAGGAGGCGGTTGCTGAAGTGGCGGCCTCCATTGGTTGTGATGCAGGTATGTCTCTCATGAACGGAGAAACAACACTTACAGTATCTTGTAGACTCTGAATTGTGGTGCTAAACCATAAATGATGTCCGAAACAAGAATCTTTACTCGTTTGGTCAAGTTTTAAGTTGTTAATTGAATAATTTTCCGTGCTTCTAACTCAATTTCACATTGTTTAGCTTGAAATTACCCTCAATTATGCAGTCCATAACATAAGAAAAATTGTAGCAGAGATGTATTAAAAAAAAGATCCCAGTGGATCTGTACTGTAACTACTGTTACCCACCATGATCCTTACAAACAGACAGTCCAATATTTGATGTGCATTGGAATTTTAACCTGTATTTCCTTCGATGATACAGGTACAACAGGTCAAACTTCCGCTGACTTGGACCTGTGCCCAATATGTCTCTGCGAACTGGATGAACCTTACAAGCTGGAGTCATGTGGCCATAGTTTCTGTCGCACATGCCTCATGGACCAGTTTGAGAGCTCTATCCGGTCGCGTGAAGGCTTTCCTCTCTGCTGCCTCAAGGCAGGCTGTAGAAGGCCAATCATCCTCCTTGATCTCAAGACCCTTCTTTCCACTGAGCGCATTGATGAGCTGTTCCGTGCATCGCTTGGATATTTTGTTGCCACCAATGCTGCCACCTACCGCTTCTGCCCAGCCCCTGACTGCCCCTCGGTGTACAAACTCGCCTCACCCGGCTTAGACGAGGATGAGCTATTTGTCTGTGGCGCCTGCTATACAGAGACATGTAGGAAGTGCCATCAAGAATACCATCCGTTTGTGACTTGCGAGCGGTACAAGGAGTACAAAGCAGACCCAGATCTGTCACTGGCCGAGTGGAGAAACGGGAGGGAGAATGTAAGAGATTGCCCTGCAAATTGTGGGTTTGTGATAGAAAAAGTTGACGGATGCAATCATGTGGAGTGCAAGTGCCAGAAGCACGTCTGTTGGAGTTGTATGGCTTTCTTTGATACCAGTGAGGGTTGCTACAGTCATCTCCGAGCCGTGCATGAGTCCATTCTACCGCTGGATCAATTACATATATTGGACATTTAAGTACTTGTGCTTGTCATACTATGTTGTATAATATAATAATATGGTATAGTTTTCTATAGTAGTACTTTTAAAAATCTCGCCTTTGTGATAGGTGAGGGTTAGGCTGTAATATACTAATTCGGTTTTTAAGCAGACTGGTATAGGCTAATGGCTATAGCTAGCGGTACTCAGAGAGAAAATGATTAGTTTTGTCTCATGTTTACCACTTTGATCAAAAAGATGTTTACTGTAGTAAAAAGGTGTTTAATTCGTCTATTCTGAATGTTTTAAAGTACACTAATATTCCAAATTTTGAACTTCTCTATCTAAAATTTGAATCGTTCTAAAGTTGCACACTTGGTTATTGCCAGTACACTTGGCAATTAAAAAAGGGGGGAATTTCACGTATACCCCTCAAAAACTTCAAAATTACATATTTCCCCCTCTAAAGTTTGAAATTACATATTTTCCCCTCTAAACTTCAAATACTCACAAATTTATCCATTTTATTGTCTTTTATATTAAAACTCATTCTAAATTTATAAAATACTCATTTTACCCTTTTATTAAAAGCATATAAAGCCCATCAAACTCAAAATTGAATCTGAACAATTTTTCTACCGTGCAAACTACTTTTAAATATGCGTGTGCAAGATCAACATGAATCTTGATGCGAACACGCACGTATATTGATGTGACGTGCACAGATCTTAATGGGATGCGCACCAATCAATATTGCTTTAAGATCCGTGCATGCTAGATCAACACGAAATTGAAGCACTATGCACAGATCTTAATGTGATGCACACGGATCAAACGGTAGAGGAACCCTTTAGATTTAAATTTGAGTTTGATGGGCTTTATATGCTTTTAATAAAAGGGTAAAATGGGTATTTTATAAATTTAGAATGAGTTTTAATATAAAAGACAATAAAATGGGTAAATTTGTGAGTTTGTGAAGTTTAGAGGGGGAAATATGTAATTTCAAACTTTAGAGGGGGAAATACGTAATTTTGAAGTTTTTGAGGGGTATACGTGAAATTCCCCCTTAAAAAAGACAGCTGGACTATTCATTTTTTTTAAAATTTGATTATAAAAGTAAAATGTCTTTTAGCAACTATAAACATGATTGTTGCAAAATGGACACCTAGTTATTTATCTTCTAAAGTGAGAACTTAAAGAGTAACTGTAATATTTCTATTATTTTGTATCTGTATTTTTTAATAATATTCGACAATTAGAAGTTTACATAAGAAAATAATTAAAAATAATTACCAGTATATGATCACTAACAGTATCTTCATTTGTGAAAGTGTATAAGATAATATCATATTAGTAACTTCCGTAATTATTTTTAAATAAGGGCTTCTGTTAATCCCAACATTAATTTCTTTTTTAATGTCTCTTGCGGGGAATGAACTCTGATCTTTTTCTTGAGAAAAGGAGGACCCTCCTATTCTCCAATCCGAACCGTTGAAAATTGATCAAACGGGTTCAGTTACATCTGATTTGTTTTAATAGATTATATTGATATAAAATAAAAATGTAATTGAAGCCGTTTGATCGATTTTCAACGGTTCAGATTGGAGAATAGGAGGGTCCTCCTTTTCTCGAGAAAAGGAGCAGATTGGCTTCCCTCTTGTGGTTGGCAAGCGGTTCATTATTTCTAAATTAATTGCATACCACCTACATTTATGCAATTACTTAGTTTTGGTTGTGGTTTAACATTTTTATTATTTTAAATTTAATATCTCTGTAATTGTGGATTGCATATAAAATCAGTTATTGTTTTATACTATTATGTCTTTAATTGTAATTAAAATTATTAGTTGCCATATCATCCTTTATAAATTATAATAGCTTGGTAATTAAAACAAAAATGCTCTAATTTTTTTTTGAAGTACTTCATTTTCTTATTTATTAAAAAAATATGCAAATTTTGTCAAAATATAGTCCAATCTGTTCGAGGTAATGCCATCCTTGACAGTTTTCAACAGTCAATTCCCAGCTATCGAGTTTTGACAAACCCCCTGAACTCCTATTTTTTCGGAAATTCTTTTATTTAATAAATGTTTAATCGGGATTTAATTCTATCTAAGAAATATTACGATAAATTTTAAATTATTGGAAGTTGGAGATATCAACTCCGGACCAAATGAAAATTCCTAATTCCCTTCACTTTAAAAATAAATAAAAAGAAAGCAAAAGTTAGAAACGGAAATGTAAACACGGTGCTCAAGCTGGGCATGTTGTGTAGTGCACGCGGATGAATTTTCAGAAGAGAGTGGTACAAATTACAGTTGTATATATTTTCACGAAATCAAACGGTTGACAAGTATGCTGACACATTGTTGAATATCGGCATCGCATTAACTTATGCTTATCTGAGTTCTGTACAAAACCACTTTAATATCTCCATTTTAATGTTCATGAATTTAATGAGGATATGTAGTTAATAAAATAATTTCCCATTGTATTTATTAAATAAAAAATGTTTATATTTTTCCAGTAGAAGTAATGAATACTTTCATATCGTTTGGCAAAATGGAAAACTCTACTATTATTCAACATTTTACATCACAAGTCATCAATACAGGGGCAAAATTAGACTTTCAACTTATGAAGATCAAACTTGAATGGAGTCAATTATATAAAATTTTCTTGTTGCGAATAGAGATCATTTTACACTAATTGTAACATTCTACTTTAAATTATATAGAAAATAAGTTATAAATAAAAAATTTTGGAAAAAAAATGAGAGTTAATTGACCCCATTCTTACATTATATATCCGGCACATCGATACAAACTCAATATAAAATAGACCACACAAATGGATTTATCTGGGTGGGTGGGGGGTGGGGGGGGGTGGGGGGGGTGGGGGGGGGGGGGGGAGGGGGGGGGGGGAGGAGTTCTTTCATTAGTGTGGGTATCTTATTTGTGTTTCATACATAAAGGACAACCAAATTGTCTTTTTATATATATATATATATATATATATATAGAGGTTGGCTAAGATTAAAGTGGTAGTTTCTGAGCTTTGGTGCTACCAATTCGTTTTTTAATTTTCAAAGTTCAAAACGTCGATCCGAACCGTTCAAGTTGTTTTCCATATTAAATTGTGCTTGGAGACCAAATTTTACATTTTTCTGAATTTTTTTACTATTTATTAAGCCACTTTGAAAATCGTTGATCCAACGGTGGCTTAACAAAACAGTAAAATCAGAAGCCACCGTTGGATCAGCTGTTTTCAAAGTGGCTTAATAAATAGTAAAAAAATTCAGAAAAATATAAAATTTGGTCTCCAAGCACAATTTAATATGGAGAACATCTTGAATGGTTCAGATCGACGTTTTAAAATTTAAAAATTGAAAAACGAATTGGTAGCACCAAAGCTCAGGAACTACCACTTTGATATTAACCAACCTCTCTCTCTATATATCTATTTATATATTTCTTAATGAGTCAGACTCAAATGTTATAAATAGTATAAGGTGTTTCGTACTATGGTTTAAAAAAATTATTTTATAAATTTCAAATTTCAATTTAAGTAACTCAGTAAATTAATAATATAATGAACTTATAGAATACTAATTTTTATTTATTTTTATTTTTTTATGATTTATGAAAGATGAAAAAAAGTGACTTAAAATTTGACAATTTTCTTTATTTTTAAGTTATTTTTTACTATCTTTTATAAATAAAAAAATAGTAAAGCAATTATAAAAATTATAAAAATTAATATTCTACCAATTTATTATATAATTAATTTATTAAGTTATTTAGATTGAAATTTAAAATTTATATGATAAATTTTTGAGAGCGTAAGTTGTAATAACTTGAGTTGACCGAATGTCACTTCATAATTATCATTACACAATAGTTATTGCATATGATTATAATAAAGACTTGAGTTGACCGAATGTCACTTCATACGACATGATTGATCATTCATGTCATAACTTCGTACAAGTCCAGCTGGATTGAAACGGCTTAAACCTTTAAATTGCTCAAATAAGCTTTTTTATCGATATTAAAGCGCTTTTAATGCATGGAAATAATAACAAATGCTTTTATTTTTATTTAGTGCAATCTAAAAGTATATTTTTTCTTCTTAAAATAACGTTAGCTTAATCCTTAATATCAATCTGCTAATTTAATATATTATACAACTGATCAACACTATTGAAATTAATGATATTTCGAATTACACAATTGAAAACATTTTTTTTTTTAAATTGATAATATTATTTTTAGCGTACCAACTCGAAAAATTAACGTTAATATTTATATATATTATTAGAGGCAATTAAACCCATTATATGTCTGGCCTTGCACTCGTTTTCCAGCAAATGAAAACTGGAATAAACTCTCCAAATATTTATTTGTAAACTGGAGAGGACCAGATTTCTGATTAATTAATTGAATAACATATTATTATAATTTGATTAAGTTTGTGTTTAACCCAAAAAACATCCCTCCACGTTCTCCACATATATCAACTCTCTTTTCTCCATTTCAATGGAGCTTCCATGGCACCTCCGGTCCACCGTGGACCATTGAGAATTATCCCAGCAATCCTCCTTTCCCTCCATCAAACCTCTACTAGTACTGCTGCCGCCCATCCCCTCCACCCCAACATCCATATCGGCAGCATTGGTGGTTTTAAATTGATCACTTTTATCCTTTTCGGAGTTGTCATCGTCGCTCTCTTTTTTCTTGGTTTCTTCACGGCATACTTGCGGCGTTGCCTCCGGAACCGGAACCGTAACACCTCTTCCCAAGCCGCGGTTCTCGCTGCTGTCACTGCCGCTGCAATTGCCACTCCTCCTCCTAACCGCCGACGCCGAGGCCTGGACCGAACTACCATCGACTCCTTCCCTTCAATACCATTCTCCAGTGTGCAATGCATCAAGCCAACTAAACTTCGTTATGGTCCAGAATGTGCCATATGTCTCGGTGGATTCTCCGACGAAGAGATGCTGCGGCTCCTGCCAGGTTGCCGCCATGTTTTCCATGCGGAATGCATCGACAGATGGTTATCATCTCACATTACATGTCCTGTTTGCCGTGCCGATCTGTCTGACCCAATTGTAGCAGCCGCTGGTGAATCTTTAATGGCGGATTTAGCTGACGAGAGGTGTTCTGATGCAATTGAGATTGTAGTTGAGATGTTCCATGTAGATCCTGATCCTGATCTTGATGCAGATCCACAACTTCACCCGGTAATGGTACACCCTGACAATGCGAGGCAAGATTTAGATTTAGCGAAACAGTACCGGCGAGCAGCGAGTCTAGTTTCTTTTCATGGCAGGATCAGTGCACCGTTAGAGTCTCTTGTTCGGAATTTATCAAGTCAACGGCAGATACAAGCTGATTCGGATTTGGGTCAAAGATCCAGTATGCCAATCCTACAAGGTACCCCGAGACATTCGGATCCGGGGCAAAGACCCGGTAAGCTGTTCCTACACGGATTGCATAGACATGAGTGCGGTGGATCTCGGGCAGGCGGTACGTCCAGGAGGTCTGGATGGGAGGTGGGACCCACAGGCAACCAGAAGGAAAGAAATTATGCACATTACGTTAGTTTTACGGGATTTGTCATACGTGGTGACGTGGCGGCCAATGATTGGCTACCGGAGATATTTCAGGTTTCTTCTTCAGTGCAATCAACACCTTCAAATTGAAGTAATTTTTCCTCCTTTAATCAAATCACAAGTCTGGGTTCAAATGTCACATATTGTTGATATCTTAGCATAACACACTCGACATTTCTCTTTTTTCAACTCAAGGTACGTGCATGGAGATTTAAATGAAACATATGATGTATATAAATTCAATTTTTATTACTTTGCACTGACTATGTTTTACGCTCTTATTGAATTATTAATTGGGATTACTGAATGTTGAGGCTACTTCATGTTACTTAAATTGTTAGATAATTAAGAGCATGTGCATTTTTGAAAGTCGTAGATTTGAAGTTCATTGCTTGTATATTGAAGGTGATTTAAGAGTTTCAATTCGATCCTATAAAATGGAAGTATGTGTATTTGTAATTGTAAGTAATACTTTTGGACAACTTAAACAAATAACCTCAAAAAATATTAACCCATTTTGTTTCCTACAATTTATGTATTATTTCAATTTGAGAAATTCACTTAATATTTTAATAATTTAATTCTATATCTTTGTAGTAGGTAATTGTAAAAACGCTAATAAGACAATTTCTCAGATTGCTAAATAAGAAAATTTATTAAATTACTGATTGTGCACAACATTATAATTAATATTTCAATATCACACTTGTTCAAGCATATGCGCTAATGCAAAATCGAGAACATACCATACCAGTGCACAAATTCATTCAATCACATACTGGTATTCGCCAGCCAAAATTTCCTTTGACAGTATTACCTTCGGTTGCTCAATTGCATCTACACAAGGAAATATTGTGCTGATCGAAAGCTTAATTTTAACCAAGATAAATGTATACTTGAACCAATTTATTTGAAAAAAAAAATTCAATATAATTAAGAAAAATGAAAACCAAAACGAAAAATCAAAAGAGGAAATATCAACTATCCCACCAAAATGTTACTGTACTGATGCGCTTGAAAAACATTTTAGAACGACAGTCAATTGAGCTACCAATAAACCATATCATCTAATTTCTTGAATTTCAGAACCACAGTCAGGTTTGCTCAGCATTTTCACCAACTCATTGCATGAAAATTCCTTCCCCCTTAAAACCTCTTCGGTGAAATCGGGCAAGTCTTTTATAAATCCCCTTCCCTTGTCTTCCCCATCTATCCCTAAAGAATCTAACACTGTCAATACAAACCTTGGGTCAAGCGCCACGCCTTTACCTGCCATTTCACGCAGCAATTGCATTATCTCTTCTCTCATTCCTAGAAGACCATAACCCTTAATTAACGAATCATAAACTGCCACATCAGGCAAAATCCCATTTGCAATCATTTGCCCTAGCACTCTTTTTGCCTCATCTATATTTCCCTTTCTTGAATAAAAACTAATTAGAGATGAGTACGCCTTAAGATCTGGCGATAATCCTCTATCGAGCAACTTCTTGAGCAACTCCTGTGCAACTTCAGACTTGCCAATTTTTAAGGCACTGTAAATCAAGGTGTTGAAAGATGTCATATCAGGCTCGCAGCTCTTCCCAAATTCATGAAATAAACTCATTGCCTCATCAAACAAGTTCAAATCACACATAGTCTTGATCAAAGGGCTCAAGTCGAAAGGACCTGGCTTCAGCCCGTGTTGATGCATTTGATTCAAAAGCTCCACAGCTGAGTCGACCTGCCTCATTTTGCAAAGTCCATTTATCATAATACTGAATGTAAACGAGTTCGGGTGAATGCCAAACTCGGTCATCTCCTCAAATAGCCTCATAGCCTTGTGTTTCTTGTGGATTCGGAGTAAGCCACCAATCAGTAGGTTGTACGTGACCACGCTACTCATGCAATTTTGCTTTTTCATAGTTTTTTGTATCTCCAAGGCTTGGCTCATACGACCCGCTTTACAGAGCCCATGTATTAGAGAATTGAAGGTCTTAACATCTGGTTCAACACCAGACTTTCCATCAAGCATTTCGTTGAGCACATCCAGTGCTTCATCAAATTTAAGCAAATCACAAAGCCCCAATATCAATGTGTTGTAAGTAACCACATCCGGTTTAACACCATTCTCTTTCATCTTTTGTAGAACAACATAAGCATGGTCAATTGAACCATCCTTGGATAATTGATTGATTAAAACATTGTAAGTAATGGTGTTCGGTTTTTGACCTCTCTGTACCATTTGATCCAACACCTTTGTAGCTTCTTCAAACATACCTTCCTTGCATAGCCCATTAATTATGCTAGTGTAGGTAACAGTGTCAGGAGAAATTCCTCTCTGGGACATTTCATCAAGCACGTTGCGTACTTTCTCCCACTGACCAAATTTTGCAAGACCATTAATCAGGCCAGTTAGAGTGACTAGATTAGGTTCAATTCCCACCTGTAACATCTCATCTAACAACTCATTGGCCTTGTCAAAAAGACCCATGTCAGAATATCCAGTAATAAGAGAACTATACACGTATACATCAGCCAAAAGGCCTCTCCTTTTCAACTCATGCAACAAATCCGCAGCTTCATCCATTCTCCCATTCTTGCAAAGACCATTGATGAGTAAAGTATAAGTGATGACATCAAAAGGAATCATCGAACCATGAACCAGGTCGCGAAACAGAGACAGGGCTTGGTCTACACAGCGGGATTTACAGATGTAGTTGAGTGTAGAATTGAAAAGTTGAGTGTTGAGAGAGTAGCCGTATTTGAAGGCGAGAGCAAAGAAGGGGTAGAAGGATTGGGGATTGTGGGGATGCAGTGAAGAAAGGAGAAGAGATGAGAGAGTTGAAGGAATGGGTTTATGGGGTTTATGTGGTTTATGGGTGGTGGGTGAGCTGAAGAAATTGCTGAGAGTAGAAAGAGAGCGTGGAGGAGACCATTTTGCCATGCGATTCATTGATTGTAGTAGGCGATTCTCCACAAAGAATAAGAATAATGTAGAAAAGCGTCGTATGATACGGACTGTTATTTATATAAAAATAATCCATAAAATATCTTGATACTCATGCTACTAATAAATGTTCTTAAGAAGCCTAACCCATGAAAGAATTCGTAATTTGAGTATTGGGCTCGGAAGGACAGGCCTTTTGAAAGCCCAAACCCATGGACTTTGTGACGCATCGACGAATCATCTCTGTTTCTTTTATTCTTGAGCTGGATCTCAATTTCTAACCGGATCCAAACCCAATCGATCAGATGATTAAGTCGATTCTACCCTTTTGATTTGGCATTAACGAAACAATCAGGGGACTCCATTTTTTTTGTGTGTGACAAAAGTGGGGAGTCCCACCGATTTATGCTGTAGTACAAAAACAGTTCAACATAGAGGAAAAGTATACAATCATAAATAAAACAGCTAAAATTCGGAAATGGAAATCACACTTGCAAGGTTTTTCAGCTATCGGTCTGTGACTAATGTGCAAGGCCACTATGCTACTATTTTCTTTGTGGATAATAAACCAAGTAATTTATTATTGAAGTCAATGGACAACTTGTACTGATATTCTAAACTATTCTTTTCAGATAGGCAAAGACCAAAGAACATGCATGATTTCTAATGGTGTTCAGTGCTCTACGCTGGACACTTTGGAAACACAAAAATAAACTTTGCTTTTAGTCAGTTAAGATCAAAACAGTTGGAAATAATAATTTTACTAATTATGTGTCCATACCAAAGAAATTTTTTAAATATAATGATGTCTTTTCAATTACACAAATACACATCTCAGTCAATTTCTCTCTCATTTTTTTTTTTTTTGTTATTGAAGCAATTCCGTTTGAGCTAAAAGGGTAGTCAAACTGGTTACGGCATAAAGCAAGCAACAACTTTGAGTTTCAGTGAATATGTCATTGGCAAGAGGGAGAGCAGAGGGAGCAACACAACTTTATCTCCAACTAATTTCTGATTACCATCTGCTCATCTGCTCATCTGCACACTGCACTGTTCATTTACTTGTGCGCATGCACTTTTTATTCACTTTATTTTCAAAACAAAAATATTTTTACCTTTCTCTTAAAATGGAAAGTTTATAATGTTTCTTTGTACTCCAGCAAATGGCTGTATCTAACTACATTTCATAAAATTAATGCTGATAAAGTATCAAAAAAGAAATCTTTATCAGTCTCAAGGATAATTATCATGAAATACTTGCAAATTACATTATTTTGTGGGAATAGCTAGTTAACGAGCAATAGTGACATTCATAGGTGCTAGAAATGGATAGGATCCACGTACTATTAGATTTGATTTCTTCTTCGAAAATTGTTTGGGTTTAAAATTGATCTACAACCTTTTCATTTTAAATCAAGTCGGATCCAATTTCGAATATTATCTTTCGGAACTATTAGTTTGTATTATTAATCGTAATAATATAACGTAACACAATAAGTTAATTATTAAAATAACAACTCTAAATTAAATCGCAATCCCTTGAAATTGTAAATATTTCTACATAGCAACATTGGTAATTAAAAACACTATTTTTTTTGAGAAATAGAGAAGATCAAAGATAAAATATCGACATACGTGTATTAGGTTAATACACTATATATAAACAAAAAAGGGTTAATACACTATATCTCGTAAAAGATGGATTCACAAGAATTGTTATATATATTTATTTGCTCATTATATTAACATATGTACACAACACAATAAATGTTTTCGGCCTGGATAAATCTTGTCATATGATTTTATAATGTATGACAATGAGAGCAAAGTTTGAGTGTGATGTGTTTATCAAGAGTTGATGAATACAATTATAAAAATCTAGTGGATTAATGTCAAATAACAAATTTAAATCGTTGAAATTTATTTATTTCATGATTGATGCATGTACGTGCAAAATTTTAAAAATTTTAAATTTATTTAGTACAGAGTGAAGCGTTAAAAAAAATGAATATTTTATAAGTTGTTTTATGTATGAAATTTTCATTATTTTTTTGACCGCTTGACATTGTACCAAATAAATTCGAAACTTTCAAAGTCAAGCAGTTTAGATTCGTTGTTTGAAACCAATTTGATAGACTTTTAAAGTTGTGCTCACCAATTTCTTTTGATGAACACATCACATCCTAACTTTGTTCATGATAGTGATTTAATTAGGTTAATACAATGGGATGGTCTTTCGGTCAAATTTAAAACATATCACAATTATTTGACACAGTTAACTAGAAGAAAATGTTCTAAAACTGTGATTACTCAAAGATCAAGAGCTTGAATCCCATTCACAATTTCGCAATCTTAAAAATTTTTTTGGTTCATTTTCCATAACCTCTTACTCTTTTGTAATGATGTGTTCGGATATAAAGAATATTAATTTTTAGGGGAAATATCATATATGCCCCTCAAAATCATTAAAATTACATATTTTTTTCTCTAAAGTTCATAATATCATATTTAATTTCTAAATTTAAAAAACTCACAATATTACTCATTTTATTGTCTTTTAAAATAATATTTCATCTTTTCCCTTTGCGATATATGTACCAATCATAAGAGGACATGCGGATAGATCGATAATGTCAATGATCAACACTGAATCGAAAAAAAAGGTGTTGAATACCTCAACAGTAGAAAAGGGAAGGTAGCACAATTGGCTAGAAAAATGCCCTAGAGTTGTTATACCCAAAGGTCGAGAGTTCGATTCCCCCTCACAAACCTTGGTAGTAGCAGCTACTACCAAGTTTTCAAAAAAGATACCTCAACAGTAAATGTACCAATCATGAGAGGACAGATATAAAATTTTGGGAGTAACTAGTGGGTGAGAATGGCAACCATAACACACTTATTAGGTCGTTGCATAATTTTAAGCTTATCACGAGTTATAAACTCCCCCATTTGGCATTTGCCCCACCCCTCTCTTGTCCTCAATCAACCCCTCCTTTTACATTTATGCTGTACCTTACGTTGTCCTCCCACTTTAACTGTTTCCTCTTTCCAAGCCCAAAGCAAGAGATCGTACATAGATTTGAAAGGAATGCTATTGTGATCACATCATCACAATCACAAATAAATAGTTTAGATTCGGTTCGAGAAAGTAAAAAAATTGTGATGCCGATATAATTTAAAAATGATTTGATACAACAAGAAAGAAAAAAAAAATCCCAAATAATATTTTTTCTGCAGTTTTTCTCACGAATAATTCCTGATTTGCGTATTATTTGCAAATAAAACGTATTATACGTTCTTTTTTTGTTTTATCCGGAGTTCGGTTTGGAAATGTAAAAAAAGAATAAAAAACCAATTATTCGTGAATTTATTGCGTATATTGGTACTATAATTGTGATCATGCTATTACAAAATTTATAAAATTAGGATGATTCTTTGGATTCTTCGTGAATTATGATGAATTTATAAAATTAGGATGATTTTAAAATAATATTTTTTTTAATAAAAAAAAATTACATGCGGCAAAGTTGAAAATATATATTTTTTTTATAAAATTAAAATCATGTTTAATGTAAAATATCACTATTGGTTGTGTGAAAACCACTATAAAAAGAGTTATATCATTTTATAAATTTACATAATATTTTAGATACATTAACATTATTATATAAATGGGGTGAGATAATAATATGTAAAATCATTCGATCAAGATAAGTGAGAAAAAAAATGTAAATTCAAATGCCACATAATATGACTAAAAGATATTATAACCTAATTAATTTTAGAGAAAATTTTATATATACCACTCAAAAATTATAAAATTACGTATCTCTCCCTTCAAATTCTATAATAACGTACTTATTATTCTTCTGAATGGCCTCCTCCTGCTAATACATGGTATAAGCCGGTACATGCCAAATTTACCATAAAGTACCGCTGCAAATGCAACCAACTAGGAATTGCTTTATCAAACCTTATTATGTGGTTAAAAAATCACATTACAAGAAAGCAAAAGGACAAATATAAATAACAATATAAATTAAGGTGTCAGAATTCTGGTACAGTATACCTTCGGGTTGTGCTCAAGAAATCAATATACAAAATCATTATTCAAACATCTCTTCCTGTAGCTCTTTAAATTAGTAAATATACATTGGAAATAAAGGCGTCCAACATTTTGCTACTCAAAATTCACCAAACCAAACTGAAGGAATGTGCTTCTTTTCTTTCTCGGCAAAAAAAAAAAAAACCTAAATTGGCTTGGTTGAAGACCGGTCACGCAAGCATAGACAGATCTTAGTGTACTCTAATGGGTGTTAATCTATTCAAATGATTTTTTTTTTAAATTATGTAAATTAAAATTTATTAAATTTTTCTTCTTTGTTTAAGTATTTATATAATTAGGAGGTCATGAGTTCGAAATCTGAATGAGAAAATCTTTTGTTGTAATAACATGACAATGAAATTTGAAGGGTTGACCTCCAATCCTCCATCTTTCTTTCAAAAATAAAAAATAAAAATGAAATTTTGATTAATTGAGTGAATACGTGAGTTATTAGAATTTAAGAGAATAAATACATTATAATACAATTTAGACAAAAAAAATACGTAATTTCATAATTTTTGAAGGGTATACATGAAATCCCCCTTAATTTTATGAAGTATTGATTAGCTACCTCAAGTCCTCAACTATTGAGCATAAAAATTGAGTTCGATTCTCCGCTAGGGACCTAGGTTTAAGTCAAAGCTAGAGGGGCCAATATTATTTATTCTAGTCTAACAACTATCACGCATGTTATAAATTTATAATCGCTAACATGCATTTGAATTAGTGAATCTGCACAACCATCTCATAGGTCGTTGCATGGCATAAAGCAACTCACGAGTGATTAAGTACCCTACTCTCCCATTCAACTGTCTTTGACTTGACTTGCTAGTTGATACCATAAACTACTGGTTTGGAGTCTCTCCAGTTAAGAAATTACAGGAGACTCAAGTGCATGATCTGGATGAGCTGTTGTTTTTTTTATTATAAAAATATGAAGGTTTAGCTTTTCAAATTTTAACATCTACAAAAAAAAAAAGTCATTTAGATTGCAAATAATCTTTCACAAAAAAAAAAAAAATTGCTACTAAATCAAAAACTAAGATTTCGAATGTGTCTTTGTGCAGCCAATTTCTATTCCTAAGTAGGTCGCCAAGCAGTCAAGCAGATGTTAGCACGTTGAATTTTATTTAGGATTATCTATTTAATATATATATATGTTCACCAATCCATTTATTTATTTAATTACATGCATGTTATCTGTTGTGTAGAATAAGAGTGAAGAATGGGGATTGGGCCGGTTATCATTTATTCCTTTAAAAGTGCATCCAACGGATAGAAAGCTACGTTCCAGTAGTTAATGGCAATTTAACATTTTGATAACCTCCTAATCACGTTCTTACATGGCATTAATGCCGCCATGTAATTAGAAATTTGTACGTAATGGTGTACTTCATGCCTTTTTCTTAATTTTTAGAAACAGAGAGACAGATAGTCAAAGCTCCAATTTTGTATAATGTATGTACACGAGTTTGTCATCGACAAACTAAGTATTGACACCTGTGTGGGTGGTTCTTATTTATTCGCTAGCCAAAACATAACCTTTCTTGTTAATTATTTTTATATTACAGTATCTCCTGTTTCGCAGGATGAAAACAAACAAAATAATGGGACGTGCGAGATAGACTAATGCTACATTAAATTTGATTAACTGAGTTTGACAGTATTGTAATACATAGTGGCTGTATCATCAGGGGTCAAACAAGCGAATATGCTTTAACGGAACATGTTTTTTACAAAGGAAAACAAAGTTTTGAATTATTTATAGAAAACATTCATTCGATCATCCATGAAAATTAGAAACATCTTCGGCCTTAATTGTAAATTCTATTTATAAAACACCCAGACAAGTAAATGCAAAGTTTCACTGTGAGATTTTTTTTTTTTGTGTGTGTGTGTGATTAAAATGATATCAGATAGCTTAGAGATTCAACTAGAGGTGAAAACGGAGTATCAGCGAGATTCAATTAGGGATGAAAACGGAGCAGATAATATCCGATCCGTATTTGACTCATATTGAAAAATTAGACACGGATATTTGTGAAAATCTGTACCGATATGGATACATATAGCTTTAAATTTTGATTATTCGTATTCAAATAGTGTGTGTATTTCAATATATATATTATGGAAAAAAATATGCATTTACAATTACAATTATATAAATATTATAAACTTTGGTATTTTCCAAATTTTTTTTTTTAATAAATATCCGATTCAATCCATATCCGTTTAATATCTAACTTGTATCTGTATCTAAAAAATAAAAACGGATACAAATATGATTTTACCACTATCTATCTGATCTGTTTCTAGATGCAACCAAACTGAATCTCCTGCCCATAGGTGGGCACGGATTTCCTGTCAACATAATGTATCCATCCATCCATTCATGATCATTGATCTGAACGGTTAGGATTAAAGTAGGGAGAGTATTTGAGTTTTGAGAAGACAAAATTAATACTTTAACCCTAACCGTTCAAAGTATAAATGGATGGATGGATGGGCTGTGTTGACAGAAATTACAGATTCTACAAATGCAGAGATTATACTTTAGTTCAACAAAATCTACTTTAGTAAAAAGCAACGGCATTTATACTTTAGTTCAACAAAATCTACTGCCATATATATATTAGCCTATTAGGTGATTTAAAAAAAAATATATATTCATCTCATGTTTAAGGAAAAAAAAAAAGATATACCAAGTATTATAAGAATATTTTATACATCTACTGCCATATGTATATTTGGTGATTTTAAAAAAAATATATCCATCTCATGCTTAAAGAGAAAAAAAAGATATACCAACTACTATAAGATTTTTTTATAAATCTACATCCAACATTTGTTTAATAAAAGATCCTGTATATATGAAGTAACAATATAATTCAATATTAGTATTTGACATTCTCAAATTTAAAATTGAAAAGGAAAGTACATTGTCAAATAAAATTAATCTGAAAGTTTATTAAGATAATGAGACCAGTGCAAAGTCGACGATGTAGTTCTTGACATCAATCTCTAGAACCGTAAAAAATAAAGCACATTTAATGCAAGGGTTAAAAGTCAATTGAGAAATGAAGCTCATATATTGATATCATCATCATTAGTATTATTGTTGCTTATATAATTGTGTATTGTGTAATTTTTGAGGCCAAATCTTCAAAATGGACTAAAATATTCATAAGAAGGAAAATTTATCTGCAATTTGACCAATTAACCAATATTTAATATTTTCATTACTCTACAATTCACTTGGATATTTTAAGGTCATCTAGAAACAACTGATTTTGATTTATTTTGAATATGTTTGGATTCACTTTTAATCGCAGTAGATTCATTTTGGTATCTTACAATTCAATCATTGATTTAGAATTCACGTTGAGCCTGGTAGGGTCCTTTTTGATTGGTTGAAAATTTACTTTGGTCATGTTGGGTTTTTTTTTTTTTTTTTTTGGATATTTAACATGTACTATAGACATATTACGTTTCACATTTAGCTAGTTTAAATTGCAGTTCGTACATAATAAGATTCAATTTTTTTTCAAAAATTATTTTAGACAAAGTTGCACCTGATAATTAATGTTTAAATTTGTTGGAATCACGGGTGAAATCAGACTTTCAAACTATAGAGATCAAATATAACTTTTTTTTACAAAGAATATGAATTAATTTTATAATACTATATCATTTTACTCTAAATTATCTTAAAAGAATATACGTAAATACAAAAAAAGGGCTAAGTTAACTTCATTATCTTCCATTCTCTATATTTTTCTCCGTTCTTAGTCGGAACACTAAAACATTGCCAAAAGTCCATCATAGCACGATGATATATATTTACCAGAGCTTCACCCGGAGAGAGATTTTTATTTTTTATTTTTTTAAGATCGGTGGTTTAAAATTTTTAATAGCTACTAATAATTTGATTGATAAAAAATATATTTACAACAATTAAGTGATTCTAATTTTTAGATCTACTCATTTATTTTCACAAAATTCTCAAAATTACTCGAAAATTACTTTAATCACCCTTAATTACCCTCTAATTTTCTAGATCTACTATTTTAATACTATTTATATATACTCATAATCACTCTAATACCTTAATTCATCATCTCGCTCTACGACCGGATCCGCTATTTCGACCGCCACCACGCTTTGATGACCGAATTTACTTACTGTCGTACCTCAATCAAAATGAGAACTCTACACTTCGAACTCCGACGATACTGCGCTATCAACTCCGATCGGCTTTGCTTCCTCCTCTCTCCTTTATTCTCCTCTCCGTTAGGAGATAGAGACAAAGAAGAGAGGATATCGTTATTTGAAAATGAGATTCAGAAGAAGTGAGATGGATCAAATATGAGAAAGAGGAGAGGCAGCTAGAGTTTTACTGGTCGCCTTTTTTTTGGCAATAAATATTTTATAATCCAATCAATTGACTCAAAATACCTTAGCCACTTGCACATAATGTAATGATTATTTTTTACTAAAGAGCGCAATATGCCGCAGTATTTTTGTGATTCATATATGAAAAGTATTATTGAAATAAAATTTAAATCATTCAACAAGTAATATTGATGATTTTCTCTCAAAAAACAAGTGATATTGATGATTTGAGTATCACGTCTAACACAATTGACTAAGATATTTCATTTTTTTTCCTAAAAGTTCAAATTCAGTTCATATCACTAGAAGTGATTTGAAAATTTTGACCTTAATTATTTCATGCCAGAAAACAATATATATGATAAAAGCACAGTTTCTAACAAATAAAAACTACCTGGGACCATATTAACCACCGATTGCGAGAATTTAGATCACCTAAACTTGATCCTCATCGAGTTATTCAAACATGAACGATGCTTATGACAACTTCCCGCATATGCATTGCAGTATATATCTTATCATGCTTGACCGTCAAGCCGCACAATCGTGACACAGTTTGCGGCCATAGAAGAACCCAAATCCTAGAAGCGATCTACAATGAGCTGATTATTAAATAATTGTAGTGTACAGTGTACAGAAGCAGGGCCTTCTCGCCAGGAGGAACTCACGAGTGAATTAATTGAAGCTCAATCTATCTTCATAAATAAATGCAAATTATTTTTACTTATTAGACCCATTACTCTAGTCTTGTCCAGTGATTCCATCAACTGGAGATGATCTTTGTAATCTTGAAAAGACCCCAGCCCTATAAAAACCACACTTTCCCACAAGCCCATAACAGCAAGAGATTACAATACAATACAACGCATCACAAACAGAAATGGGTATCAGACAAGACTCGTCTTCTTCTATTCTTCTCTGTTCCGAGGAGAACAATAGTATCCTTTTCTTAGAAGACGGTGAAGGAGAACAGATAGATAATTTCTACTTCAATTTTGTCAGTTCTTTCCCAATGCAAACCAATGAGTGTATAAAGCTGTTGATTGAGAGAGAAACTCAGCATCTCCCAAATCAGAGGTATATAAAGAGGTTAAAGAATGGCTCTTTTGAAGCATCTTTTAGGAGAGATGCCATTCACTGGATCAGTAAGGTTGTCTTTCTTTCCCCTTTTCTTTTTTTTTCAAAGTTAATCATGATTTGGTAGTTACTTTGTAATACATTGTTCTTGTATTGTTTTTACTTTCTTGCTGATCATTTTTCCTTGAATTACATTTATCAGGTTCATTCGCATTTCAATTTTGGGCCACAGACGTTTTATCTATCGATTAATTACTTCGATCGGTTTCTCTCTGCATATGAGCTGCCAGTAAGACTTTTATCGTTAAAAAGCCAATATTGTAATTTATTTTGATATGTATTTTCCTCATAAATGATATGATTTCTTAATCATTCATTTTAAAACATTTATAGAAAGGCGAGATGTGGATGCAGCAGTTGCTCTCAGTTGCATGCTTATCTCTGGCAGTCAAAATGGAGGAGTCCATTTTAACCTTCCCTCATGAGCTGCAGGTAAAACAAAAAAAGTACAAAATTATCAGTGGGCCCTTAAAAGTTGGTAAATAAAGCAATTTGGTCCACATATAGAATGTGTTAAATACCAGACGATTGTATAGTTAACTGTATTATATATTTATATATACATCTGGTCATTAGCTCTCAAAGTTAATAAAAATGGAAAATATTAGCACAACTTTTAAAGGACTCAACCTTCAAAAAAACTTTTAAGAGGACTCTCTTTCTTAAAATAAAATAAAATAAATAAAGGACACCTAGTGGCATTTCCTGTTAAACATAATATACCAGAATTTATGGAAGTATAAAAAAAATTGTTTGAAATTTTGTAAATGATACAAGTACAATGCAAAATTGTTGTTGCATCCCATATTTTGCACCTATTATATGCCGTGAGAAGTGTTTATTAATTAACAAGAAGTTATTTAGTATCTGAAGTCACAAGTATTTCCATCTAGTATAGAAAGTAGTTATCACTTTTTATTGTCTAAATGATTATAAGATAATTAAGTTGAAGACTTTGTAAAATAAGTAAAAAAAAAAGCTTTCAGAGTTATTAAACCTCTACATAATATATAATCAAACACTTTTGTCATCTATTCAGGAAGAATAATGAATATATTTGGGGTACAAATAAGGGCTGCATATAAGAGATGTAGTTATCGCTCATCATTCTACTCTGTAATTGATCTAACTTCCGATGAACATTATTGATAGATTTACGAGGCTAAGTATGTTTTTGAGGCGAAAAACATTCAGAAAATGGAGCTTTTGGTGCTAAGCACACTTAATTGGAGATTACAGGCAGTGACGCCTTTCTCATTTGTTGATTATTTTCTTCGCAAGTTCGATCAAACTCCATCATATCTCATTATGTCTCGATGCATTGACCTCATTTTGGTCACAGTAAAAGGTTAGTTCTACATAATTTATAAAAATTAAGCATAGGGAGTTAGGACTTATTAATCACAAACAATTTTATTCTAACATGTGATTTTCCTGGATTTGTAGATGCTGAATTTCTTCAATTTAGACCTTCTGAAATTGCTGCTGCAGTTGCATTATCATTATCATCAATTAAAGATATAGAGGATATTAACAATCTTATGATGAGTTCTTCTATCCATGTTGAAAAGGTGCCTAAAAAACCCATTTATGTTAAATGAATATGAGCATATATTTTTATTAGTTTTCCAATTAATTACAGGATTTTTCATTTTTTTTCAGGTACTGAAATGTTACAAAATGATTGAAGATGCTGAAATGGAAGAAAAAGTTTGCTTAAGTGGGTATAGCCCATTTTACCAGTCAATGCCGCAAAGTCCGGTTGGGGTATTAGATGCTATTAGCAGTGGCTATAGTATTGATGGTTCTTTAACAAGTGCAAATGCAAATCCAAAGACAAGTTCATTTCAAGAATCTCCAATTGCCAAGAGAAGGAAGTACACCATGTACCCCTGAAAGATCCTTAAAGCATTACAAATGCTTCTGCGAAAATAGAAGTATCTCATATGACCCGATGAACAAATGGGGAAATATCACACCAATGCATCATTATCTCTTCAATTTCTTAACTAAGTACTGCAACTAATCCATTATTTAGGAGGGTTATGGGAATTAGGGAGGTGCTTTCATCTTTTGCTAAGTAATGTGTTTCAGGGTACATGCAATGTTTCGAGTCACGGAAGGTCGCAAGTGAAATTGCTTCTTTTTGTTGAGGTGGTGGAATGAAGCTATTGTTATTTAGTGTATGTGAAAATAATTTGATTAATATTTATTAGTGTTATAGATTCCGTATGATAAATAACATAATGTTCTATATTCTGCTTCTGAGTTTTGATATACTCTGAAAATTGCCAAGAATATATTTGGGTAATAAAATTGTAAAGTGGGTTGCAAAACTGGTTCGGCAATTCTAATTTTGACCTTCAACAACAATTTTTTAGATGTTGGTACCAGACTATTTTAACATGTTGAATAAGACTCTAAGAAGCTAATTAAATAATTTCAATTATTTATTTATACAGCTACGTGTGTTGGAATTTGGTGTAAACACAATGTGATGTATTATTTTTAGAGGTTTTTTTGAATTAATACAAAGAAAATTGTATTAATACCGAGGAAATTGAATCGATAAGTATTCATACTGGTATCAGGTATCCTCATACGGGTTGATTTGCCTGTTGCAGTGTATTAGGATCCGAAATGCATCTCTTCACTGCTTCAGGCATGATCCTTATCTACACTCTTTTATATAGTGCCTATTTTGGTCCATGATTGATTCTAAATTAGTGAATAGATCAAAGAGATGCCGAAGAAGGGAGAATACAACACCAGATATGTTATACATGATTTGAAAAGAGAACAAGTATATTCACTGCACGAAATATTCAAGGTTATGGTTTTTGGATTATGAATAGAATCACTATCATCATATCTTCTTAGAGATGAAATTTTATGATCAAGGATGATGTTTCTGCTGCGATATGTCATCAGTTTAGTCTTGATTTCTTACAACAGACGGTTGGATAATTTCTCGAGTCTGTATTCACTATGCACATCTAATATACGTATAATATAAATTACTATTTGTCCAAACCAACAAAACACACATACACAACGACCTACATAAACTGGCGCAACTCAAAAACATTCTGGACCCTTCACACCTAAGTCGGCATACAAATTCAGGATACCAGTATACCGGGGAAATTACCCGTACCACCAAAGATCAAATTATTCCTTTAATAATGCTTCAAGATTGACTCCTGAAAAACCCAAACTTTCGATGCTCGACCACCTTTTCAAACTTCAAGCAGCCCCACGGGTTGATGGGTGTGTGCTCTGTTATATACAGATCATTGAGTCAGAGCACTTGAGTAATTTCTTGTTTGTTTCCATGCTCGACCACCTATTGGAGAAGTCACAGGAGTATACCACCATTGATGATTCTGTTGTTTTATTTTGTTATAAAATAATATTTAAATTTCAAAACTTTGATGAAAGCCGTGTTTCTTAAATGGCGTGCGACACTTCAAGACTCGGGGAATCGCTTGTACTATGATACCTACTTAAAGAATTTGAGAAAGAGAAAGAATGGAATTGTCTTTCATTGATTGTTCATCTATTTACAAATACAGCTATTTATAATGTTGTACATCGGTTCTCTAACAAACTAACATCTAACCGAATAACTAATTCTAACCATCTGAATTGGTTTAGCACGTTTGACTAGTCAAAACACAGATCTTTGACTTATTAAAAATTGAATAATTGTATCATTCTCCTCACCTCTGTCCCCCCATTTCCCCCCCACTTTATCTCTCCAAATTAACTTTCTTAACTGTCTTTTATCCCCCATTAATTCCGCTAAAATTTTTCATTTATCCCTGCATTAATTATACTGTCCTTTAATAACAATCTTCGCATTAATTATACAGTCCTCTAATAGCAATCACCGCATTAATTATACTGTCATTTGATAACAATCCCCGCTAACAATTATTTATCTGTTTATTAATGTTCAATAAAGTATTTACCATTATGTCTGAGAAGTATTTATCATTGTCCCTGATATGATAATACTTTGATTTGATTAAACATTACTTATTGACAAGTTCAAGAAAATATTTATCATTATATTTGAGAAGTATTTATCATTGTCTTTGACGTACATATGTTTTACTGAAAATTACAATTATGTCTAAGAAGTATTTATCCATGTAACATAAAGTATTTATCATTATGCTTGAGAAATATTTATCATTGATGTTTTACTAAAAGTTGCAGTTATGTCTAAGAAGTATTTATCCATGTAATATAAAATATTTATCATTATGTCTGAGAAGTATTTATTATTGATGTTTTATATTTGAGGAGTATTTATCCATCTAGCATAAAATATTTATCCATGTAACATAAAATATTTATCATTGGGTAAGGGGATTGTTTATTAAATGGTCTCCAGTTGTGCGGGGACAATTCAAAAAAAAAGAAATTTTGTGCGGGGATAATTGACAAGTATTTATGAGGGGATTGTTTATTTAATGGTCCCCATTTGTGCGGGGATGATTAAAAAAAAGAGGAAATTTTGTACGGGAACAATTGATGGATTGATTTATTATTTCATAAATAGAGATCATTGCATAGGGATTGATACTTTGCAAATCCAAGATAAATATTTTGATGCTTCAAGTTAAATACTAACAGTTTATGAAACTCTTATTAATGACTGAGTGGTCCCCATGATTTTTTTGACAGTTTGTGTGGGACTTTTTTGCGGGAATGAAGCTGTGGAGATTGTTATTAGGATCCTTAAAAATTAGCCTAAGCTAACTCTATTACTACCATTTGCCAATTGATTGAAATGGTGTCAACATAGGTATAGTTAATTAGTTATCTGCCGACCCTATATTTTATCAAAAAGAAAAAAAAAATACAGACCTATTTTACATTGCAAATTCGATAATTTTATCTAGCTACAATTATAAACATCAATCTGTGAATATATTTTAGATTGTAGAATTGATAGAAAGTATGGGTTATATATATCATAAGGAGGAATTCACTTACATTCTTTTTTGGTAACACCAGATTATACTCTATATTTTCAGAGTCTAAACAGTTGATTCAAACTGTACAATATGATAGATATATAAATGTGCTTGCAGATCAAATTTTATATATTTTTTTAATATTTTTTTACTATTTAATAAGATGGGTACAAAAATTCAATGATCTAAAAACAACGATTTTGAAAAATACTTAATAAATAGTAAAAAAATTTTAAAAAAATGTAAAATTTGATCTACAAACACATTTTAATATATCCATTACGTTGAATGGTTTGGATCAACTGTTTCGACTTTGAAAACTTTGAAAATATAGGATGTAATTCGGTGTCACCAAAAAAGAGTGTAAGTGGATCTCTCCTCATATATCAAACACTGATGTGTATTTTAGGTATTGAACTTTTAGGTCAATTGAATACACTTTTTCATTTTTACATTTATAAAATCTTGATACACAATAATAATTCATTTGCAAGCATACAACCTATAATTGTAGTAAAATAGGTATTGATCCAAAGATAACGAAAAATATTACTTTTTACTAAATTAATTAATTCTAAAAGGTGCAATAAAAGTAAAAAAAAAAAGATTTGCTGAAAATTTGATTTTGTTGGGTTCAATACTTGATTGAGAATTTAATTGTAACAAAAGCAATTTAAACAAACAAATATAAAAGAGTTTTTATGATTCAATAGAGAGAACTCTAGGGGATATTGGCATAAATTACTTGGTCAAATTAATTGGTTTCTAAGCCTAAAATATCATTAAGGTTGTGCTCCAGAGGAAGAGAAAGAAACAACATTAATGGAAGGGAAGGGTGACGGGGTGAGGCTTCCCCTCTGCACAGTAAACTTATACTCCAAATTGGGGGGGGGGGGGGGGGGGGGGGGGGAATCTTAGCGAAGTTGTACACAGAGTTTTCCTTGGTTCCCCTTGCTACAATGGATTCATCCCCTTGCTACAGCGAAGTTGTACACAGAGTTTCCCTTCTTCTGGAGCAGGTGAACGTCACTGGGCAGATGTGGTCATGCACTGTTTCACCTTCGCTCTCTTCCCTCCCTCTGCGTACCCCTTTATGGAGCATGACCTAAGGACCATTTTTGTGAATTAATGACGTGCCTAAACAATTCGAGTTTTACGATTAAGTTCTTTACCCTAATGGTTTAGATCTTAAGCATAGGTTAGCATAGTTTATCCCTAAATATCGATACTTTACGATTAAGTCCTTCATACCAATATTTGGTTCAATTCTAGAGGTCCCAAATTAAATATGAGGCTTCACGATTAAGTCATTCATCTCAATCTAATATTTGATTCTTGTGGCTTCGGACTAAGAATTAGATTTAGTCATTTCTAATCTCAAACCCTAAAGTATTAATGCACATAATTTAATACCATCAATTATTGATCCTACTCTACTCAACTTGTTTAAACATAAGCGGGATACTACTTATAAGCAACACAAATAATGCAATCACATAAATTAATAAATCAAAACAATCAGACATCTCATGGGTGCGCTAACATTTAAAATAAATACAAGAGAACATAATAAAAACTGAGAAAAACAAGTAAGAGAATATACTGCACTCGAGCAATGCTTCAATCCTTCGCTTCAATCGTCTTAATTCACTGAAAAGAGTATAGAGATGTGGAGAAAATTAGGTAAAACAAAGATGAAAGAAAGCTGCCTTTTTTCTGCTACATTCCTATCAATATATATCAATTTTTGTACCTTGGGAAACAATTAAACAGGATATGGCAACAAATCTGAGAAGATACTGTGAAATAAGGCAATATTTAGCATTGGTGCGGCCTGAGTGTCCCGCACAAAATGCGAAGACGATTGAGATTTGTTAAGGAATTGAGATTTGTGCGGCTAGATGAACCCGCACGAAATGATTTTCCTTTAGAATTTAGGACTGTGCGGCCAGAGGAACCCGAACAAAATGAAATTTTGAGATTGTGCGACCACACAAATAGCTTGTACATGTTGCATAATTCTCTGAAGATTTTTGAGTTTTCTTCTTAATTCTTTTGAAAATTAATTATTTTGTCGTGCGACCAATGGTGCAGCCAGGACAACTCACACTGGTTTTGTGCAACCAGTGGTGCGGCTAGGACAACCCACATTAGCCTCTATTTTGCTCTATTTGCTTAATTTTCTGCAATTTAAATAAGACAAAAGGCAATAACTTTGATGCATTATATACTAAACAAAGCTAAAAAGGAAAAAAAATGGGCACGGTATTGAAGTAAAATCCTAACTAAATATATATATAATTGAGCTTATCAGACACATACCGAAAAGAAGAAGAAAAAATGTTTCTCATTTCTTGTCAGTGGTCTCCACAAAAATTAAAATTTACCAATTATCTCAAAATAAAATCAAGTAGTGAACTTGTCACTCTGCTGTTTGACTGATTGGTCCATCCAAAAAGGTAATTTATCCTTTTATGGAGAGGCAAAGCAACAAGCTAATTTATCCTGTTGAAAGAGTCTGTATCGGCTGGCTGCTTCAAGCCTTCAACTCATGAAATGAAAGTCTTGGAGTTTAAATGCTCAATTTTACATGAGGATAGAATCTTTAAAAAAAAATATTAATCGCCAGAATTTTGCTCATTTCTGTACCGACATGAAGTCATTGAAAGAAGACCACTATTACTTTCTTAGAAAAAATAGAGGGACTAACTTGTCAAAATTAAATTCTACAAGTTAAAAGAATCTGATAAAAATGTTCAATATTGTTAGGGAAAAAATATATATACAATTTTGGGAAAAATACATCCGAACAGAAATTATCTTCTAAAAGTAATATTAAACAACTGAATTAGCAAATTGTTTTTCAAAATTAAAGAGATTTGTTCAAATAAGTTCAATCACTTTGGCTACAAATAATTGAGCACTCTTATGTGTTTGAAAGTTTTGTCAGAAGAATATTTAATTTAATGCGGTGGCAGTTTCACTGTATTATCTTTGTCACCTCGGCCAGAGAAATTTTAGTGCATAGTCAGTGTTCGTTGCCTTTTGTGAAAAAAGATACAGCAACCAATTTCTTTTGTCAGAATCTGCATCTCAAATTTAAAATTAGTATATATCAATTTCAATTTTCAAAACAGTTAGGAATGTTAATGACAATCTTTTATCCGTTTAAGCCTAGGGCGTTTACTGATAAAAAAAAAAACCTTTTATCCGTTTATATGATCCTTACTTTATTCAATAAGATAGATACATATATGATTTTTTTTCTAATTTTTTCGGGTACGGATATGAATAAAAAAAATTCGTTATCTAAACGAGTAAGGATACAAGTAAATGGGTAAAGTCAATTTCGTACCCGTTATCCAATCGGATAATTATAAAATATATATATATATATATAGAGAGAGAGAGAGAGAGAGATGGGCTATGGTGCATTGCAATGCATGGAGAAGTTTATGCATTGGACCATAAATCTAAAATTCAAAATCCAAATGACCGATCAAAACCGTTCATCTTGTTCTCCATATTAATATGTGCTTGGAGACCAAATTTTAGATTTTTCTGAATTTTTTTACTATTTATTAAGTATTTTACAAAATTATTGATCCAACGGTGGCTGCTGATTTTACTGTTTTGTTAAGCCACCGTTGGATCAATAATTTTGTAAAATACTTAATAAATAGTAAAAAAATTCAGAAAAATGTAAAATTTGGTCTCCAAGCACATATTAATATGGAGAACAAGATGAACGGTTTGGATCGGTCATTTGGATTTTGAATTTTAGATTTATGGTCCAATGCACAAATCCCTCCATGCATTGCAATGCACCATAGCCCATCTCTCTCTCTCTCTATATATAGGATAGATTTATGGTCCAGATTTGCTGAAAACAGCGATTTTCAATAAATCTAAAGAAATAGTAAAAAAATTCCAAAAAAATGTAAAATTTGGTCCCCAAACACATATTAATATGGAGAACAAGATGAACGGTTCGGATCGACCGTTAGGATTTTGAAAAGTCGTAATCCAAGGCGTTGCATGGAGGGGCTCTATGCTATGCATAGCATGCTAGCATATTCCTATATATATATATATATATATAGAGAGAGAGAGAGAGAGAGAGAGTAAGGCTACTCTACTTTGCAAAGCAAACAACCCATTGTGCTTTGCATTTTCATCCATTAGATTGCCTTTCCAGATTCGTGCAATATCCATCTGATCAGAATCTAAATTGTCGCTGAAAAATGAAATGGAGGGTCCAGTTTAAATTTGAACCCCTTATTTTCTTCCTCCCGACTCCTCCCTCCCTTTCTTTCACTCTCAATTTAGCGATTTCACTCCCAGTGGCGAGCCGGCGACCACCTCTCTCACGGACCTAGCGGCGATCATCTCTCCTTCCCCGATCGGCTCTCCCCTCCTTCCGTGATAGTGGCAACTAGGGTTTCGGCGACAATACTCGTCCTTCATTGCCGTTGAAGCTTCGAGAACTCTTCGAATTAGTTCCAAACTGAATTATTTTGCAGCTTTGCGCTCTCCCTGTCGTCAGTCAATAATGGTTTGAATTTTTTTTGCGCTTTCCAAACAGTCAGTACTACTGTGTATAGCGCTTAAGAATTAGGTAGTATAGTATTCGGTTAAAATTAAATAGTAAATATTAGATTCACCACCTGGCGTATATGTATATGCTTGCAAATTATAGGCGTATCCATAACAGATTTGGTTATAGGAACTAATTTTCCATATCAAGATAACATAGATTTGTATATATGATGAATTAGAGCATGGCACTTGCCATTCATTGTACAATTAACACAAGTGTATGTAAACTTACGTATGATATACATAATCGTAGATTAGTATAACCCCATACTAAAAATGTGGTTTAATGGCAATATGGCCGGACTTGATATGTAATTCCCAAACGAACAGAATTCTCATTCGATTTGAATAAAAGAATTGGAAAAGATCAGACCACGGCCATGACTGGTACCAAAACAGTTAAAAGAATTGGCCGGACTTGATATATATATTAATGTGCAATGAATATACATTTTTCAACTACTTTTGATACTTGTCTTATACTTAATTAACTATTAAAATACGTAAATAAATTTTAGCAGATTCCAATAAAGTTTAGACCTTTAAAACATGTATATATGTATAAAATGAATGTGTTTCAATGTTTTATTTAGTAAATAATAAAAATAATTATTATATTAGCATTATCCGTTATTTATCCGCTATCATTTTGTTATCCGACAATTATAACGGGTAAGAGTAGGGTACGGATAAGATAATTCATAGCGAATAAGAGTAGAATATGGATAAAAATAATTTGTAATAAATATGGATAAAAATAATTTGTAATGAATATGGATACAAAAATACTTCCAACTAACTCTTATCGTACTGGTTGATACCCCTAAAAACGTAGAAAAGGTGGGTAAATTAAAACCTTTCATTCCAAATAACCACTCTTATTCTAAATAATCACTCTTATAGTGTTATGTATGTGGCATGCGTGCCGTATGTATACTGTTATATTCCGAAATTTTAAAACATGATTAAATTGCGAAATCGATCATTTTGCCTAATTAAAATTTTTAATTAACTTAACGATCGTTCCAAAAAAATTTATGACCAAATAAAATGAATCAAAAATTAAAAAAATATAAACGAATTGTGAAATTATGTATATGTATATACTAATTAATATCAAATAATTAGGATTCTAAAATCAAATTATAAACACTTGAAGATATTCATACGACATTATAAAATATTACGAAACCTCGATTCGAATTTATAAAAGGAAATTTAATTTTAGATCAAATAATCAAGCTATATAAATTTCTGAATTTTTCTGAACCTTTTGATCTTGAATCTGCACGAATCCTGAAACCATTCTATCCTTTGATTTTTGAATGTAATTGAAATGAAAAATTAACCCCATTTAATTTAATTTTCGGGTCCAATTCATACCCTCTGAGATATCTCATGTTGTTGCGTGACTTTTGGAAAATCTCAACCCGTTTAAAAACGGTAGCACAAATCTTAAAGCATACCCCTCCATTTTATTTCCCTTCTCCCCTCCCGTGCCCCTTTTCTTCTCCTTTCCACGCAAGGCAGAGGGATGCCTCCCTCTTCTCTCTTCTCTCGCTGCAACCCTAGCCCTACCCTTTCGTTGCTGCCGCTGACAGCCCGACCCCACCCCCCGCGCTCCTCTCCTTTTTCCTCCTCTTAGGAGATGGCATCCGGGTTTGATTTCCCCGCTCTCTTCCTCTCGCGTTGTCCCGTCTGATGTCAGATCGCCCACGCCCCCTTGGGGGCGAATTTATTACGAAACGACGAAAGTCAGCCGGCCGTACCGCCTGTTGCGTGTGGTTTCTCTCTTATTCCCGGGTATATAAGTGACTCTCTCTCTCTCGTGTTGGTTCTGGTTGCTCTCTTACCCCTCTCATGTGTTGAGAAATCCACTCTTTCCCCTCCTTTCTCTTGTTCTGGTTTGCTTCTGTTTTGGTACCGGCCTCTGATTCTTGGTGCTTGCTTGGTGCCATTCTGTTCGGTGCTGGTGCTGGCCTTGTGCTGTTCTGGTGCTCGCTTGGAGCCGGTCGTTTCTTTCCCTCTCCATACCGTGCTAGCTCAAATCGGGTAAAATTCTGAAACACTCGTTTAAATTGATCGGATTTTGTTCTTTGCGCGAGTTGTTAATTTTCTCGGCAAGGATCTGACTTGGGTCTGTGCTGCCTTGTCCTCATGGCCGCCCCCCTTCCCCTTTTTCCCCTTCCTTTTTCGGTTCTGGTTCGCTCAGACCAGTATGTGTATGTGCTTGTGTTTGCTACGGCTTGGTTGATGCTTGACTGGTACCGTACCAGTACCTGTTCTGGTCTGTTCTGTGGTGCTTGATTTCTTGTTGCCTTGCTCTCCTGCTCTGTTCTGTTGTTACTGGTACAGCTTGTGCCTTGTTCTGACCAGTCCCTTGACTGGTTTTGCTGGTTCTGTATTGATAATGTGTATATGGAGGATGTGTTGTTGAATGGTGCATGTAACTGGTACCAGTGTACCAGACCCGTAACTTACTGGTACGGTTTTGATGTGTTTTACCAACCTTGAACTGACAGGGACCCCTTGTGTGGTTGTTTGAATTAGGGGGTTATTTGTGCATAATGTAGACCCTTGTGATAATTAAAATTAAGTAGGGATTGTATTGAAAATATGCATGTATTTACACTTGGGCCCTTGTAAAAAATAAATAATTGGAGAGGTCTTTTGGGCCTTTGGTTTCTGCTGGGCCGAATTCAATTTATTAATAAATTGAGGAGAGTTTGGGCTTTCTTTTGGGCCTATGCAGAAATTTAAAATAAAAAGAGATGGATTGAGCTTGTTTTAATTATAATTATGGTATTTGGAATTTTTTCAAGAAGCGTAATTATCGGACCTAAGACGCGGCTTTTAAATTTGAGTTAAATAAGGAATCAAATTAAATCGGACGCTTAAGTGAACAAAAATTAAAACACCCAACGCATTTAAATAAAATAAAAGTTTCATAATAAGATTTTAAATTTAAAATATTTCTTTTAAACATTTTCGAACTTGTACGAGCACTCGTTGCTAATTAATAAAGGATAATTAATTAGCAACGATAAATATTTATTTTTGACTTAGATTCGAAATGACTAATTACACGTAGAATTATATTAGTTATAAAATAAACTCGACTTAGAGACAATTAGAAAAATACATAAAATAGATAAACATTTCTTCTCTAAAACTTTGTAAGACTAATTTACATGTCTAAATTATAATATAACTAAAAATATATTTTAATACTATTAGTTTAGTAATAATTACATAATTTGTGCATGTTTATAAAATAGTAGAATTATGAATTTTTAATAATAAGTTAACTTTTGAAATCGCATTTCGACCGATTGAAAATAATTAGAGTTAAGCTAAAATAAATCAAGTAGATAAGTAATTAGGATATATTAATAGGTAAGACACGTTTAAAATTACCGTAGCTAACAAATGATTATTTTTGCGAATAGTTCGACATTATAAATTTTACAAGCAATTTATCTTTAAATTAAATTATTGAAAATATAAATTAACTTAGGATTAAATTAGATTAATTTAGATCAAAGTGAATGATCAAATATCTGACGAACTTATAAAGAAATTAAGATTAACGCTAAGCTCGATGACATGAAATTAAATAATTAATATATGCCTAACCGGATCAGTCAGACTGACTGAATCGGTAATTTTATAAAATCAAACTAATCGAGAAATTGAATTGCACATTAACTGGGACGAGGGTTGTAATAAATTAGCATAGATTTTAATCAGTTTAAATTACGTGATCACAGATCAGTCGACTCCGTACGAATCTGACCCGTGGGCTGATCCGACTGACCCGCAGATCGGAGCATATGTGGAGCACGCTGATTATTAGCGACCGAGACTCCAGCCCCCTCAGGTGTGGGATATCTGAATTATTCTTTTCGTGGGCGTACTCTTACCAGTCGATCCATCTGACCTGACATCCGCACTTTATTTTTAAGTAGTTGCATTAAAACTATAGAGCATGTTTAACCTTTCTGCACTGTAGGTAGAATTGCATAAACCCTGAAAAACCTGAATTTACTATATTTTAGGAGTAGAATAATTAAATATTATTATAAGTATATTATTAGAATATTAGGTTATGAGTTGTCTCCCTCTCGTGGAAGACAATATATTATTATTATATTACGTGCATATGCATGCATTGGTGAGAGCTGAGCAGAGCCGAGTGACTTCGTTCCGTCTTGGTGTCACTTGGCATGGGACGGCCCGGCAGCCACTGAGCTGAGGGTCACTTGATCCTTGGATGGCTTTAGGATTTATATTATATGTATAAACTTTGATTATATATATATTTTTCGATTCATTTTACCATTACGTGCGGGCCGGATGCGAGCCGTGAGGCGCGAACGATTCGGGATTTATTCCTTCCCTACATTAGGAGCTACTTTGCCTAGAATGGAAGTTCCCAAGGCTAGTGCAGGCCTTGAGGAATGATGTGCAAGTGCATAAGGTCGACGAGCCTTGATGCACGGGGTCGACGAGCCCCTGATCCTATTGGTCTGGCCGGACGGTAGAGTTCTCTCCTGCTCATGAGGGAAGAGATTAACTTTTTACGACTTGCATTGTATGATTTCTCCTATTGGATATGTTTGGGTGATGAATCGTTAGGCGAGATGACACACCGGATTTTGATATAACCATCGGCTAGTGTGCAGTTCTTGTGGGCAATGCGCGATGTCATTAGGCAACGTGTATCATTGTTCTTTGATCACAGTCCTTGGATTATATTATTCAGATTCTTTTGGTAAAGGTATAACCATCGGCTAGTGTGCAGTTCTTGTGGAGCAATGCTCGATGTCACTAGGCAACGTGTATCATTGCACTCTGATCACAGTCCTTGGATTATATTATTCAAATTCTTTTGGTAAAGGTATAACCATCGGCTAGTGTGCAGTTCTTGTGGAGCAATGCTCGATGTCATTAGGCAACGTGTATCATTGCACTCTGATCACAGTCCTTGGATTATATTATTCGATTCTTTTGATACTATTGGCACGGCACGGGGTGATTTACTTTATCCATATTATTATTATTATCATTGTATTTGAGCACACAGTGCAATGAGTACTGGATTCCGATTTGAGTTATATCCGATATTACACCTTGAGTTTATTTTGGGTTTATTTCGCATGTTGGCATAATAGAATAATCGCATTATGGCATCATTCAAAAGTATTATAAGTTCTATTAGATATTAATATAGGTTCACACATGTGCATATTTCTAATTGTATTTATTTTATAAATAAAAGTGCTTTGACCGTAGAGGATCCCTGAGGGGATAATTCTGGGTCACATACTGGGCGATTCGTTGCTCACCCACAAGTTGTTTCGTGGGTTTTAGGTACAGGTTCTGGCGGTCCACAGCAGGAGATGTCAGGAGCTGTCGCCGAGGGCCACGCCACTTGACTTAGTTAGGGTTAGACTTTTGAGTAGTTTTACGAGTCTCGTATTTCCTGTGTTATATATACGAGCTCGATAGATCATGTATCTCCTTCTATAGATGGTGTTATTTGGATCCGAGATGGATCAAATTATATGTTATGTATGTGTATGTTTATTTATTTGCTATGTGACTGATGCTTGATATTTATATTACTTTTGCTTCCGCTGCTGTTTGATTTATTATTTATGGTTAGCCTTGCGTGCTTAATGATTAATTAAGCACGAGGCGAGGTTGATCACATCTTAATCCAGAATTCCTGGTTTGAGGTGTGACATATACAGTCTATGGACACTTATCTATATATAGTTGGGCCATAGTGCATTGCAATGTATAACTCTTGTGCATTGGATTGTAAACCGTTGAATTTGAAATTCAAACAGTCGATCAAAATGGTTCAACATATTCTCGATATTAAAATGTGCTTTGAGACCAAATTTTTTATTTTTTTTATTTTTTTCCTATTTGTTTAGAATTTTTGAAAATCGCTATTTTTTAGAAATTTTTGAACCATAGAAAAACAACGATTTTAAAAAATTCTAAAAAAATAGCAAACAATTTAAAAAAAATGTAAATTTTGGTCCCCAAGTACATTTTAATATGAATATCAAATTGAACGGTTTGGATCAGTTGTTTGAAAATCAAAATCAACGATTTATAGTCTAATGTAAAAAAAAATACCTATGCATTGCAATGCACTATAGCTCAACTTGTATATATAGACCTTGTTGTACATTGAACTATAAAGATGTGTGTATAAAGGTAACAATTGTAAATGCTTTTTATATGGTTATTATGCTTATTTTGTAGAGAGATTCAAATTTGTAACCTCACCATCTTTTTTGGGAAAGCTTGTTATTAGCGACCCCTACTTCTACATAACAAATATAAACAACATCTTATAGTGTGACTTATTGATCATCACTACAAAATTTTCTGCTTCCGCCATAATTTGTTTCTATAGTTTAACTTGAATCCGAAGATAAAATAGCAAAATAATTATGCTAAATTTGATGGATCACTTAAACTAATTAACTAAACACATGACACGCTTCAGAAGCACCTTTGACACTCGTGGGACGCGCCTGAGAAGATCAGTCAGCCATAAGACTAGTCCGCCAGACTGCCACTTGGGCCGGAAAGGGCTCCGCATGTAACCTTAGCGTCATAATCCATCCATCCATGTATGAGCCCGATGCATTGTTAGAAAGTCAGACCAAGTTTGGCATATCAGCATAAAGGAGTCAAACCATAAATAAATATAAATATATATTTCAAATATTTTTTTTAGGGTTGGTTGGCCTACCAACGTTTTTCATTAATTAAAAGATTATGGTTTGTCGCCCAAATAAAATTATAAATATTATAACGCGATATACATATTTTCTCAATCTTTTAGCACGATATATCCCATCAGTAAAATTGTAAACAAAGGATTTGAGTTCACATTAACTTAAGAAACAAATATATCTAATGTATAATCCACAGTCCAATCGATTGAAAAAAAAAAGGAAGTAATAATTGGTCCAACAAAAAGTGTCAAAAACTCTTACTATACCCCGGCCCAAGAGATTGTTTAATATCTCAGCGGCCTGTTTATTAACCATCCATCGGGCCCCACCCGACAGATCCATCTTCTCTTCTCCTTTGCTTAATTACCAAAACATACTTGACTGACGCTACCAAATCTCTTTTCCGATCAGCAATCAATCAATCACATCCACCTTTGATATTTTGCCTTCCAAGAATCGATTCGGTTCAAAATCAAATCTGAAGAATCACTCAGGCAAAAACAAACTACAAGGAAAAATCGGCGTACCTCGCACGGTGAGTCTCTTCCGATTCAACCATTTTTGTCGCCCAATTATCGGATCCTGGGCTGCCGATAGATTTTAGAAATGATGGTTTGAAACCTTACTAACGTACAACTCCCTGTTTGCTACAATATCTCATTTGGCACATTTAAGCCGAGATTTAAGCCAATATTAAGCTCCCTGTTGACTTCAGTTGTGCATTTAAGCCGAGATTTAGTTCAATTTTGCATTATTTAACATTCAGCTGCATAGTTTTGCATTTCAACTATTACTTAAGTCTCCCAATTTAGCACAGCCTACCATTACTTGGTCAATAAAGCATAGATTCAAACAGACCTCTTATCTGCTAATTTCTATATCTTAATCTTTATTCCTAATTTTTTTGTCACTATAATGCAGAGAAATCACTGGATTTGTATGATGATGTTAGCATGAAGTTTGTTACTGATATAGATTAATATCCTGCAAAAAAAGGGAAAATTTAAAAAGAGGAAGACATGTTTTCTTTGTTTTATGGGCTTTGGAAGTATATGTTTAGCAAGACTGAATTTCACGTGCTTATTCTGGGAATTGATAAATCTGGCAAAACTGTAAATTTTCTCTAACCCAGACTTAAATTTTGTTTTTAAGCTTAGTACCTGTCATGTAAAGTACCACCAAAGCACCAGAAGATACTGATCTATCCTACTTATAATTGTGCCAAATAAGTAAATTCTTTTATAGAACTTAGTTGGTTTTGCTTTGTGGTAGGGATTGGCACACTTCTGTCGTAACAATCTCTTAATATCTTGACCGCTACTGTAACCTTGTCTTCTATGAACTAAAATCTGTATAATGAGATTTGAATGTTGCACTTTTGTTGTCACTGCAACCACATTACCAGTCATCACAGTTATAGTACTGATACCATATTGCCGTCGTCGGTATGTAGAAAGTGCTTGTACTAGTTGGCTAGTGTAGTTTAGTTGAGATTGCTACTTAGTTCGCAATAATTTTTTAGCATGTTTTCCTATGACATGTGGTGTTTCTTAGACTTTTAGCTTGGGGTTATTTGTCTATAACACCTCATATGACCTAAATAAATTTGTTTCAAACAAAACTGTTCATCGAGAGTTTGACATCCAAAGACTTGGCTTTCTTATTACTGAATTTGGGATTTAGAAAAATGAAAGATCCTCATTAGGACTATGGGCAAGCATGTCAATATTTACCAAAATATCCTTTCTGTCAATCTCCTAGTGGCAGGTATTATTTGCAAATAAGTAAAAAACCAACATGTAATATATTTAGTTATTAGCAAACTCAGTGCAGTACTGGATTTAGTGCTTACCTTATCTAACTTTATTTCAAATATTTGATTCCTTGATTGATAGACTCTGCTAGAAAAGGTGAAATCGATTTACTCAAAAATGGAAGGACTGCCGCCAGACAGGATAGTACCGACAGTTGGCCTTAACATTGGCAGAATTGAGGCAACCAATGCAAAGCTTGTCTTTTGGGATTTAGGAGGTCAGGTGTGTTCCATTCCGTTTTGCACCCTTATTTTTTCAGTATTCTGATTTGCTAAAAAAAGCAAAAACTTGGTTCCTTGCAAGCCTGAATTGAATTTTTTTTTTTTCATTTTTTTATACACCCAGCTGGAAATTAAGAGCTCTGGTAGCTAAGACCAAGTAAATTGCTCATGAAACTTTCATCTTGACTCAACCAAAATTTGTTTTCGCATATGAAATATCCCTCTTTTGTTTATAGCATAATTAGGCAAAACTGGTTAATTAGAAGCAGGGCAGCCCTCGCATTATCTACTATAAATAATGCGTGCTGTGTACAAGTATGATGAATTTTTTAGTTTTAGTTTGGAGAAATCTTTTATAATGTGATTCTTCCGGTTTGTTTGATTACTGTATGGGAGTTTTGCTTCCGAATTTTATAGTTATTTGTTCTTACAAATTATATCTGGGCAGGTTGGTTTGCGAACAATTTGGGAGAAGTACTATGAAGAGGCGCATGCTATAATATATGTGATGGACGCCTCTTCTCCTAATTCATTTGAAGATGCAAAATCTGCACTTGGTTTGTTCAGTCTTTCTTTGAAATAATAAAAAAAATGAAGGAGAAAAAGTAAAAGAAAATTCTGAACTGGTTTATCCTTGCCTGTTTCTGTGAAATAATAGAACTCTTTTTATTGATAATCATACAGAAAAAGTCCTTCGACATGAAGACCTTCAAGGTGCACCTTTGTTGATACTGGCCAACAAACAGGTCTCTCTCTCTCTCTCTCTCTCTCTCTCATATATATTAATGTGATACGATTCTAAAAAAAATGTTCTATTAAATTTATTCAATTGTGCCCCAGCAGTTCACGACAAGTTCGAATTGAACTAGATGAGGTGAAGCAGATGCACGTACTAGGTTCTAATTTTGTGCATCCATTGTTTAAGACAATTGAGCTTATACAATGAAAGTCAAATCTGTAGTCACTTCTTTTTTTGAAATAAGGGCTCCTATGAACCCCTGCATCCATTTCTTTCCAGATGATGCTTAGGTTGAACCTACATCTCTCAGTAGAGAGATGAGGTTCAGCACCATTTATGCTCAAGTGAAGCTTGGTTTTATTAGTTTTGGTATTATTTCTGTATAGCAAAAAAATTCGGTGTTGGTTGCAGATGCAAGTAATTTTTGGCATCAGAATACAATAGTGTGCCCTTAAAATAACTCAAGTAAAATTCAAGCTTTTGATGGTGGTACTTTTTAGGGACATTTACTGTTTTATTACAACTTATTTGTCATTATGTTTTTCCCACATAAAATTAAAAAAAAAAAATCAGGATGTGCCTGAAGCAGTGTTGGCGGAAGAATTGGAGAGAAATTTGGATCTCAACGATCTAGATGAAAGGCTTTATATGTTTCAATCTGTCTCTGCATATGAAGGGTTAGTTGAGAAAGAAAATTTTATTTGGATTTTTTTCCTGAAAATAGTAAGAAATGTCTCTTACAAATTATTCTCCATAATTTTCTTAATTGCAATAATTGCCAGCATTCTTGAAAAAGCATTTGCAAACAGCACCAACTAGTTGGTTAGTCTGATAACAAATGCAGAATCCATTGAATTTTCACATCGTTTCCCTAATTATGGAGTGCCCATAATTTGGGTAAAATCTAACACAAGATAATTTATATCTTACTTTTCTCAATTGTGTGAACCCATGGTTAGTGTTTGGGTTGAGTTGATACAGAAATTGTAACAAGTGTTTTGTTGTTCTTGGCTTATCGCGTTAACCTGGATTCTATGATTGGTGTCATTTGCAATCTAACATTTTGTGGGTTTACTTTAAACATAACAAAGTTTGGTTGTAATAGAAAACATGATAATATTTTCGTACAACTTGCAAATGGTGCTTCATATCTATATGGAAAAGGTCTTGTGATATCCAAAAGATTCAGATCACTCTAATTGGTTAAAGCTGTTACCAAGTTTTGAACAATTATCCAAAAATATCCGGAAAGGAAGGTTACATATGAAGTACTTTATGAGTGATCACTCGAGTCTAGAACCTGGCTATTTGCGTAGTAGCTACATTGAAATTATAGACACCTTGAGCATGAAACAAGTGCATTTATCTTAGGGGTGTTTTGATAGTTGGTGCAGTTGGGATCCTTTCGCATTTTACTAGGCTATACTTCTTGCAAAATTGGAATTTTACAGGTTCTAGTTGAAGAACTTGTGATCTCATTGCACCAGTCGGTTGTAGGTGGTATATTTGATTCTTGACATATAAATTTTTGATGCAGGACGGGAATAAAATTCAGTATAGACTGGCTGGTGGATGCAATGGAGAGAAGCAAGCGTACTGAAATGCTAAGATCTCGGGCTGGTATTCCATCCCAGATATAATGTCACCGTTCCTTCATAAAGAAGTGGGAGAATTGATTTTTTGCTTTGGAGATGTTGATAATTTATTGTTGATAGTAGAAATTCACATCTTACCGCACTTGCCGTAGCAAGATCAGCAACCAGTGATGGGTAAAAAGTAAAAGAAAGCATGATGATAGCTTAAATTTGTTGTACTAGTTCACATTCTGTATAAGATGTGTTATATTTCACTCTTTTTTTCTAAGGAACTTGTAGTGTCAATACAAAACATAAAAGGCGAATGTGTTCGAGTTCTCTTGACCCGTCATTTAAACTTGTGCAAGTTTATTGAATTTTGGAGAAGCTTTCGCGTAATATTACATGCTCTAGTGGTAATATATACCGCTAAGGTTGCAACATAACATGTTACATATGGCATTTGAACCACCACAAGATGGGTAAATTGTAATCTCTTTTAATGCATTTTAATAATTCATTAACTTTTGGGAATATTGTGTTGCGCAAACTGATTTGCAAACATCACTACTTGTACAGCACAAAGAGACTTGTGTGAAAGGCTTACTATATCTCGGGAAGATTCTTTCTTATTTCTAATGTAAAAATCATTTGCATTTTTGTACCATCTTTGGTGCAAAAACCACGGGTGAAATTTACGAAGGTATCACCCAAGTATTCCTCATTTTCACGCTGCAAACCTATCCAAGGAACCCTTTCATACTGAACTCCATTCAGTAACAGTTAAAGAGTACAGAAAAACAAAATTAAACAGAATGCTCGAGGCGTTGTGCCTTGTACTGCTTTGCAAACATCACAAACATATTACTAGTTTTGCATTTGTTCTTTTGCATTTCATTTAAACATTTCCCTTTTCAAAATTGAAAAGAACATAGACACTTAAAATGAATAGAAGTGAACAACACTGCTAAAAATAATACAGACAAAGAACAAAAACCCGGAAGCTCAATATCCTGTTGGGAAGACATCTAAAATAGGAAAAGCAATGCCAGGTTTCCCTTTATAAGATGCAAGTAAGAAACAGATCATGAGCTTGGCAAAAATCTGATTGACAATAAAAAAAAGCGGCGGGTGGGAGATCCTTGGCTAGTAACAAGACTTGCTAACTTATTTGCAAGCCATTGCAGATTAAATGATACCAGCCCTACTTGCAACATCACTTACATTGTAGTCTTTGGTTAATTTTATGAATGCCTTTTTCTTCCCATCGGGCCTGTTCAAGCAATGTTCAAGGTGTTAGATACATGTACCAATGTTAAGCTAATCCGCAAGTAGGCTAAAGAATTTGGTCAATTGCATTGAAGTTAATTGCTCAAATCAAGACTTAATTGGGGTTAATTTGCACAAATTGCTGAGAGTTAGCATTTCTGTCTGTCCCAGTGACACAGCTAAAAATTAATTCCAAATTTTCAACAAGAGAAACTGGTGCATAATCAAAGAATTATATGAACACATGTAATACATAAAATCAGGATTTTTCTGGGTCTGACTCTCGAGGTGATTAAATGGACAAAATACTACACTACTGTAAATTTACTCTATAACTCTAATACACTACTGTAAATTTACTCTATAATTCTCTCACTCACATTTTCTGCCTAACCGCTCTTTTGAAAAAAAATTAAAACATGGTTAGTTTAACAGAATTCACAAGTGTGTGTTTGGCAACTGAAGTAGTGGTGATTTGAATACTTAAGGCGCTTGGATGCGCCAAAAGGAAGTGTATCAAGGTGGAGTAAAGTGCAGTGAAATTAAAGTATCAAATTCCTTAGTTTTTGACATCTTAACCCTTACTACTTAACATGCTAATACAGTACATCAGAATATTTTGGTCTTTGTATTTAAAACTACATCTACTTGCCTCTATCAAACACAAAAGCTTTAAAGTGATCTAGTATCTACTTCACTTGCCAAACACAAGGCAAGATTACAAGATTGGCTGCAACTTATCTATGACTGTCTGCGGTCACTTTTCCTTGTCACTGCAGCTGCATAGATAGCCAGCATGTGGTAGCTGCAGTCACATTTTTACCTGATTACTGTAGTCAATTTTGACATGCCATCGACGATTCAATAAGCCAAAAATCCATTAAGAGGGAAATAATACCAGAGTTTAGTTACTCCGGTATTCTTTGGGAAGGTTTTAGTGAGTAGTAGTTTTGGTACCAGTTTTCATTTCAACTTTCATTTACTAGCTTGTCTTGTCTTCCTGTGTTTATTGCACAACCGAAGGTGAATCAAGGCTGAATTCAATCTTCATTTAGAATAAAACACCATTGATGGTTACTTTGAGTGGGTTCAAATCGAGGTATTTTTATTAAAGTGCAAAAAAAGGAAAATTTTGCAATAAGTCTCTTCAATGCATGCCCGTCAGAATATTCTGTCACAAGTGTATTGGAACAAAAATACATCTATTTCTCTGCTGTAGGAAGAATTGTTGTAGAGTAGAAAAACTGATTCAGGCGTCCTCAAAGGTCATGTCAGATACCCCCACGTAATACTCCTCCAGAATATTCTGCCTTACCCCCTTTGAAAGTCATGTCAGATACCTGACCGATAGGGGACTGACATACATTTCATAATTATATCACTCCACAGTGTTGCCAGCTCTAAAGATAATCTAAGGGGAGGTAATATCACTCCTGAGTTTAAATAAATATAGGATTCCTGAAGTTAACAGAGTTTCTTTGCAATTCGTTAAGGTAAGACCTTATTTGTAATCATCACAGAAATAAGAAGGTAGATTAAAGAGAGAAATAAAACCTGATCAAGGTGTTTACGCTCTCAACATGTACTTCGTACATCTTCTGTATCGCATCACGTATCATGAATTTATCTGCCTTTCGGTTCACCAAGAAAACCAATGTATTATCGTATTGCATCAACTTCATGGCCGATTCAGTGATGAGTTGTTTCTTTAAGACCGCAAATGGGTCAAGCGCCTCTGTTACTGGAGGAGGAGTATTACGTGGACCTTGAAGCCCCTTTCTCTTTTTCGGCTGGTATATTGAGGGAATCTTTCGGGGTTTTTTCACATTCTCAGTTGTAGTGGGACCCTCTGCAGTGCTTGCATGTGTGACTTGTTTGTTGCCAACATCTACACTTAAGGTTATTTACTTATTTTGGTATCAAAATTATAATTGTATACAGGTATGATGACATCTACATAAAAGATCAAAAGGTAATATAAATCATTTCAAATAAATCAAGTGGGAGAAGTATTGATTTGGTTTCTTTACCAATTTTAACCCTCTTTGTTTTTCTTTTGTTTGGTCCTTACATGCAAAAGAATGAGGTAAAAGTGTAAAATTATAAGTTAAATGACGCAAAAATAGGGGCTATAATGAAGCTTCACTACAAAATTAGGATTAATCAGGCTATCTACAAAAGAAAGGAAAATATAAATGTAAATGAATGCGAAGGAACTGTAAATCTTCACAGATAATACCCTTGGTAAGAACTTTACAAGGAGGGCATGAAATCAGTAAGGAGGTTGGTCCTGGAGCTCTCCAGTTCAAGCAACTTGGGACTCCCGCGTTGACGACGGAGATGGTGTTATTCAGTGACATCGCCATCGCTGAGAAATGCTAAAGAGAGAACGAGAGAGAGAGAAGAGATAGATTCTGGCAATTTGTTTGTAACTTTATCTTCTTCGGATTGTGAGGTAGACAGGTAGTATAGAAGGCAGTACGGGGTTAACTCTCGGATTTCTAATCAAATGGATTCCGATCCGAGCTCTTCCAAACTACAAACGGGTCGGGCGTGACCGTTTCCTATATGTATATCCAAACTACGTTATACATTTTTTTTTTTTCTGAAAATGTAATTGTATAAAGAGAAATTTAGATATATACCCATTAATAATCCATCATAACTAGGGGTGGCAACGAACCGAACCGAACCGAACTTACCTTAGGTTTGAATTTGGTTTGAATTAATTTTGAACCGAACCTGGTTTGATTCGTTTTGAACCGAACCCATTTCGAATCGAATTAATTGCGAACTACACATTTTTCGAATCGAACCCGAATCGAATCATGAACTAAATTATTTTTTAGCAGCCCTAGTTATACCGGTAGTTTATACATTAATTTTTTTTCGCGGGACAAAATTCACATGGCTTCCTTTTACCGGTATGAACTATGAAATAAGTGCTTTTAAGTTGAAAAATTGTTCATGAAAAAATACATCAGAGACGGCTTTCCTGGTATGAACTATGAGAGACGGCCGAAGAGAGATGAGAGACAGTCATCTAGGCCGGAGAGACAGCCAATCGCCGAGAGTGTCGGCTAGATTTTAGAGCTAGAGAGAGAGTGAGTTAGGAAGAGATGGAGAGAGAACTAGGTTATTGAGGTTTGAGAGCGAGAGAGTGTCGGCTAAGTTAAATTATGACTCTCTATCTTGGATTTTAATTTCATCAGGTAAATGGATGGCCGGTGATTTTATGAGATTCGAACCACAAAAAAATCACGAACCTATTTTGATCGAACCAGGCTAGGTTTGAGTTTGGTTTGAATTAATTCCGAACCAAACCTGATTTGGTTCGTTTCAATTCGAACCCATTTCGAATCGAATTAAACTCGAATCAAACCAGAATCAAACCCGAATCAAACCCGAATCGAATCACGAACCTCGAATTTTTTTGCCAGCCCTAATCATAACTTCGTAAATTAGATATTTACTCATTTAAAATTGAAAATTAATTATTTTCCATCTAAACATAACAAATTTATTAATATACCCACTTTTAATTTTTTTTGACCAAAAAATATAAATCAATATTCATTATATATTTATAGGACAATTTTACCCTTGGACATCTTTTGCTAAAAACTTCAGAAATTTCTAGTGCGGCCTTTCTTCTCCCCACGCAGGACCTCTCCCCCAGCCCGCCATTCTTCTCCCCCGCTCTTCCTCTCCACCCAGCAGTCCAGCACACCCTTCTCCCCCCACCCTATCTCCTTCCAGTTCCCTTTCGTAGCTTTACCTCCCCTCTTCTTCGTAAATCAATATATCTGAAGGCACAAGTAATGCATAATTTGCAAATCAGTTTGGTCGGATGCATACTTTGGTTTTCATTGCTTATTTAGGACAGGGACAGTTGGTAGGTCAATACCAAAATGAAGTACTATATAAATCTCCTCAAATTTTATTGGGAATTGTACTTATTGTAACAACATCATACCTGTATTATGATGAGATGTTTGCTTATTACAACTACAAGCCTGATTGATAAGAGAAAAAATAACCAGAGTTTATGGATGTAAAATCTTGCAACCATTATGAGAATATGAAGTGAGAGGAAGGGCTATAGGGATGCTAACATTGGTGTTGTACTAGTGGTGATACTGTAACAGCGATGGTATTGAGCTTGACAATCGTACCAGCATCGATACTATTTGGCTGGGGAGAGGGAGGGCAGGGGGAGGGGGAGGACGGGTTGGAGCGAAGGAAGGGCGGGGGGAGAAGAAGGGGTCGCACATGAACATGTGTGAGAAATGGAAATTTCAGGAAAGAATTGTGAAGGGTAAAACTATCTTTTAAATATTTTATGAAGAGTGAGTCTATGGTACTATGCATATCATGGGTTGTTACCGTGTTACGGCTCTATATTCGAGTTTTCAAATCCTAACGGTTGATCCGAACCGTTCATCTTGTTCTCCATATTAATATGTGTTTGGAGACTAAATTTTACATTTTTTGAAATTTTTTTACTATTTTTTTAGATATTTAGAAAATCACTTGATCTGAAAATTCTGGACCATCCAAAAACAGTGATTTTCAATAAATCTAAAAAAATAGTAAAAAAAATTTCAAAAAATGTAAAATTTGGTCTCCAAACACATATTAATATGGAGAACAAGATGAACGGTTTGGATCGACCGTTAGGATTTGAAAACTCAAATATAGAGCCGTAGCACAGTGCCAAATCGTAATATGCATAGTACCATAGACTCACTCTTTTATGAATGTTGATTTATATTTTTTGATGAAACAACATAAAAATGGGTATATTACTAAATAGGTTATGTTTAGATGGAAAAATAACTGATTTTCAATTTTGAATGGGTAAATATCTAAGTAAAGAAGTTATGATTGACATATATCTAAATTTCTCTTGTATAAAATATAAATTAAATTTATTTACTACTTTGGTAATTTGACAATCATTTTCACTTTAATTTTAATCTTATTAATATAAAAAAAAGAATTTAATTTTTAAAATTTACATAGAGAGCAACTTTTTACAATTGTAGGGATGAAAATTCTCATACCAGCGATTAATTGCAAAAGGTTTTATTAAATTATAAAGTACTATATATCTTTGTAATTGAAATTGTAAAAAATTGCATCAATATTTATCAACTTTTTGTGAAATGAAGATATTATATATAAAAAGTTCTAACTTTTCTCCCGCTCCTAATCTCAAAATATTGCATTCCTAAATTTCCTCACCTATGCTATTCATTAAAAATTTAATTGAATCGCAATGTCTAACAGTTCAGTTCATTCCACAACAACTCGTCATATAATTCCCTCAATTTTACTTTGTCCAAATTCCATTATCCAGTACACCTATACCATAAATACCAAAGTCAAAATAGGATGGAAGAAAGCCTGAAAATTTTACAAGGACTAAAACAAGGTACAACAATGCCGGGGAAGTAAAACGGGAACAATTTCTTTCTGCTTTCAGAGACGAGCAACATATGAGTTGGCTTGCGTCACATATCTAACCCACCGATAGGGATTGTATGTCTTTGATTTCTTTGCTATTTGAAGATATCTCACCTGAAATATTAAGAGGGGAAATTTTGTGACAGAGGTCTATATCATTTAATAATTAAATGGGGTAGCTGCTATTCTGCTAAGACAAGTATAGATATAATATATTATGAAACTGTTTAATATATTTCAAAAGCGTTCAAGTACCTGGAGCTTGGAAGCATTGTACATTGGGATTGTAAAGTTCATGTTTACTGGTCCAGCTTCCTTTGCAATATTTCCTGCAAGAAAAAGTGACAAAATATATTGTATGATACAAAAACAAATGGGTAAATACAATTAGCTTAAATATTGAATGCCAAAAATGGAGATCAATTGAAATGAAATAAATACCATGCATTTCTTGAGAAAAAGTGAGCTTGGCACGAAGAGTATGCTCAGCTCCTCCAACAATCTGACAACATTCAACTTATAATTAATTCTGAAAGTATCAAACAAGTATTGGTATCATTTGCAAATAACCCATAATATACATGTTCTTTTCTAAATGTGACTATGTGTGCATCCTAGCTTCTATTTGTAAATAAGGTAACAATCATCGATGCAATTTGCAAAGAAGTACTATTATAACTAACTAACTAATAACTTGCCTTCTTCAAGTTCCATTCAAGCCTCCTAGATCCTTCTTTGAAGTCTGTTGTTTGCCCTGTTGCTCCTGCTTCTAACTCAAAACTAGCCCTGTAATATTTTTCAATCCAATTACGATCGGGCATTATTTATTAAAGAAAACAAATTCTTGACAGAGAGAGAGAGAGAGAGAACCTCATTGTATATGATGGGACTGGCATCTGTACAGTTATAGTGTTTGCCGTGACGTTTGGAGAAAAATCAGCCCTTATTTTGAGGATAACTTCAGCCTATTGCAAAAGACAATCACTCACTAAACATTACAAAAAAAAAATGTACATAAAAGCTTTTATAATTCAGTAAAATATCATGTAACGGGTCCTTACTAGACTCAGTATAAGTTAGCTTTTGGCTAACGAGAAGTCGGTTTTCTCAAGTCACTATTTTCTGGATATGCATGTTTTTCCTTTTTTATTGGATGTGTGTGTGTGCACTCCCTTCCCCCAAGTTTTACATAACGCATTATACTAGAACAGTATCTTATTTCAAGAAAGAACAATGTTTTGTGTTTTTGCTAGATATATGGTTAAAAAAATGAATACCTTAGAGGGTCCAGCTTCTTCGATTAAGGCAGTAACCCGAAAAGGAGGCTTAAACTCCTGAGTCATCCGATAATTCATCACTGCAAACTCTCCATCTGATGGTATCTAATGATCATGAAAAGTTATTTGATTAGCTCTATCTAACAGAAAAGTGTGACATTACAGATTTCTCCCCATTATTGCAGATTGGAGCAACAGTATACTAGATTTGTAAATGATATTCAGCATTGGATCTCACTTAAACACCTTGCATTATTTGAGAAATTTGCAAAGAAAAATAACAATTTGGTCTGCATAGAATAGTTACATGAATTAAAATCTACTAACTTTTTACTATCTTTCTGCTGAGTGCAAATTGAATGAAAAATCAAGCCTAGCAGATTTCTTTGTTGGGTCTGAGTTTATAGGAACTAGGAGTGAAATAATTTCTTAGATTCATATGAAAATGTTTAGGGGTGATTAAATTGGTCCCAGCTATGTTAAATACTATTGCAAAAGTTATGAACATTGGAAATGCAGGGGATGTTGTTTTCAAGACTGATAAAATTGGGTGAAATCCACAAGAACCCCTGACCCATTTAAAAGCATAAAAAAACCATACTAAATTGCATTCTTTTTCTAGGTTACTGTACTGCTTAACTGGCTGTTCTCACTTGCTTGGTCATATAAACAGGTACCAGTACTACTTCGACCAGGTAAATTCACCTTCCTTTGTATTTTTCCTAGGCTACTGCAGTGCTTGACAAACAAATATATACATGTGGCAAAATTTAATGAGGATGTAAAATTTAAAATTCAAGATTTACTTGGTCCATAGTTAAACAAATAAGGTCTAATTAACGGGGGTCACTAAAAATAAAAATGTCTGGTCCTTAGAAGTAGCACAACTCACCAAGGTTAAGGTTCTATCAATGTCAAAACTATCGAGATGCACCGACTCATGGAAATTGCAATCATCAAGAATTACGGTCCCACCGCCAGTTGAACTCCTGTAATCTAGTTATTTTATACATTTAAATTTAAACAATAGTTTGATCAGCACATTTTTGTGTTTCCTAGCTTGCCTCTAATTAGGTATATGTTGTCAAAACCATCCAATGGGAAAACAAATCTTAGAATAAATGGTTGCACTATTCAGCTGATGTACCTACTACTACACTATTTGTAACCTTGCAGCAATCTATGTTAAGAAAAGAGAAATAAAGAAAAAGAAAAAATAAAACTGAGAAAGCAGTATACCATACAGAGAGGATCCATTTCTACCAATACTCAAATCCTCATTAAGTGCAAGACGGATTTCTGGGTTGCCAGTCAAATAACTTTTCATTTGGATGGTACCATCTATCTCAGATGTCAGTATATAGCCCTGAAATCCATTAATTATTATTAATATGAAGGTACAATGACAAATGACAAGAGAATTAGTACGTACAATACACTATAAAGAACAAACCCACAATTTTTCAAAAATGTTTTAGTCAACTCAATTTAGACACACATCACCCAAAATGTACAACTAAGCACAAATTGCAATTATTTTACAAAAATAATCAGCCTTCTAAAAAAGGATCAAGTAGTGAATATACTGACACTTGAGCTGAAGGTGACACTTATTTTTTCAATAATATCCACAAAAATTTCCTCCCTCTTTTTGCCACCTGGCTCTGTTGCAACAACTGATTTTGTGACAGCTGTCCCTGGCATTCTTTTAGTGCCTTGCTGTCAATCAAAAACAAACACAGCTTAGACAAGCACTTTTAATATCTAGCTACTTTTTTCTCAAGAATGTAGTTGCATTTACCATGAACATAGCAGCAGGGCCCAGAGGAGGTAACCGTCCAGCATCAACAACGATCGGCTCATTAAATACATAGGACTTCAAAGCCTCTGTAGATGTCGTTTGTGGGTAACCAAAATCCTAATATATATGCAATGAGGTTAGTATCAACAGTATTAAATTTATCTCTTAGAATAAAATATAGCACAGCAACTTATCAATAAGTTGATGCATTATGGAGACTGAAAGTTCACTTTAGCTAAATGCTTTTTTTTTCCTTTCAATTTTTTTTTTAGATGATAGACCCAACATTTTTCATATTTGCAAGGCATGCGCAACTTATTTTCAAGGATATTTACAAATAGCAACCAAATGTGAATTAGTGCTATCTAAGGGCTACATCCAGCTTAATTTTGTGTTCTGAATTAAACAAAGAAGCGTGAAATATGGGGCTCCAAATGTGTACATACTGGGCAACAAGCTATTTGGTTGAGTAAAGATCACAATTAGTGAAAATTATTGGTTTTTATTAAATTTGTGCTAATAAATCGGTAAGTTACCTACTACTAACTCAAAAAATGTTAGGTGTTACTTGCATTTGAGAAATGTCACAGAAGAATCAACAGAACATAAACCCTCTAGAATGACAGGACTAATTATCAAAAATATATCAGAAGTTAAAAAAAGAAAAAGGTGACTTACAATGACTTCATCGAGCAATTCATACACAAGAACAAAGTTCTTACGAAGGGAATCTTCATTAAGGACCCCAAGATAATCTTTAGTTACACGAGCAATCCTTTGTAAAAGCTCTAAGACAAGAGAAGGCGACACATTTACCCTTGATGTTGCCACAAAAAATAGCCCTGCTACTTTCACATGTATATAATTTACCCCATCCACATTCTGTACATGTGCAGACAAGCAAAGTAAGCCAAAAGAAAAGAACTATAAGCATGTCATAATTCAAAGGAAAATTCTGTTTGGTAAACCATGTAAAAGAAGAAGAGCAAATGAGCAGAACGTGGTTACAATTGAATTCTTTGAAGACAAAAAAAAAAAAAAAGTGAGAGAGGAGAGAGGTCTAAGAGCTTTTCCACTGTTCCGACTATGGGTTGGATTAATTGTTTTGGAAGAGTGAAATACTGGACCAGTCCAACTATTGATTTGCTGACAACAATGAAATAAGAGAGGAGCACTCTAGTAATAATAGCCTTGGTCCATCACTTTTCAGCCACTACTCTGCTATTCCAAAAAGCACTGTCCTGCTAGAATTAACAAATGATCCCCAAATCAACCCTGGTAGAACTCCAAACATCATGAATGCCCTGTACAAAATAAGAACACCACAAGTACCCCGATCTCCTAGTATACTGAAAGTCGACGGGGAAATGTCTATTCACAGATTTTGTGGCAATGATGGATCTATCTATCTCTCTCTCTCTCTAACATATTTTTTAAGAAAATGTGTACTTTTGCATAGCACAATACCAGTACCAAAGGATTAAAATTGTACTGAAACCTGACATTGTAACCCTTGAAGATACTTACAAAGACAGGAGGTGCCTCCTCAGCTTCATCCTCTTTCCAGAACTTGACTTTTCGGAAAAAAATCTCTGCACTGCCTTTTGCTACTTCACCGCGATCTGTTCCATGAAAAAAGGTCCATGCATTTAGAAATTACTCATCGAATCATCTTACCATTAATTACCTTCAGTAAATTAGTTAAGCAAATCGGAAGTTAACAACTCGAGAAAGTTATCAAAGCTATTCTGGATCTCAGATGAATTCAACTATTAGTAAAGTGAAGTGTTTATATCTAGAGAGAAACAATAGATAGACATCCAACGTAGGCTGTGTTCTAACCGGATCAAGAGGTTTCTAGATCCGATTAGATATTTCGATCCCCGACCGTGTTTAAGATGAAGGACATTGCAATAAGGAGGCTAAAGTAGAAAGATGGGATGAGAAGAAAGAAAAGAGTACAATCACGAAAGACGATGTTGTCTCCTCGCTGGGATAGCACGAAGAATTGCGAGATCATGGCTCCGCTTTCCTCTCAACTCTCAACTCCCTCAAACAAACAAAGAGGCGATAGTAGTAAGATGCACGTGATACGCACGTGAATCGTGGGGCACAAATTTGGGCCTTGTTATTTTCCAATTCTCTTTCTCTTTGCGTACACGGGCTTTGTTGGAGATCAAGTTTGACACTATTCAGAATTTAGTGACAGTTCAAGAATGTTGCCTGCTTATCTAGAACCACGGATTTGCAGACACACAATATACCACCTTTGGAAGTTAATGTGCTCTCTCCTCAATGAATCGTTTGATGCAATTCAAAAACCAAACTCCAAAATTAACCAATAAACACTACATACGATGAACCAATACGAGCTGAACCGTACTTTCCTATACAAATAAATATAATCTATATATAATCTATCACACATGAGACGTGCATTCTGACACTCAAATTTACAGTTAATACATGTATGGGCATATCAACAGAGAATTACAGAGTATAACCATGCAGCACATGGAGGAATATGAAAACATATCGTAATACAAATTGCCAAAGTATCAAAGAAAAGCTAACGGAATACAACGATTTCACAATTTTAGCATACATTATTCAGCACGTGGTCCATTGTGCAATCGAATTTATCAAGAGGCAATGCAATCAAAAAAGAAATATGGAAATATGAAAAATAGAAATTAACAATGAAGAATTAAAATTGAAAACTAACTGGCTAACCATTCCTGAATGAAAGAGTACTCGGAACTCCGAATCATGATCTCGATATATTACACACTTACAAACATGAAATTAAAATTCAGACTCAGCACAGGATAACAAGTCATGCCTGTTAAATCATACAACAACACGGCCAAAGCTAGAGCTACTCTTCTCACTAAAGCTACAGCATGCGACCAGGTACAACATCGTCCCTCAAGAAGGGAATATTATGCAAATTCCCCAGTAATTCATCTGTCGTGTCCACGTCTATTTGAAAATTCGTCATGTCTACATCTCCACCTGCAGGTCCCTTTGCCTCCTCATTTATATTAATTCCTCGAGTTATTTGAGCATTTCCTCCTGAACTGCCAGCCCCACCTGTTGGGTCAGACTGAAGCTGTCTCTTGGGTGGACGGCCAACCTTCTTCCTAGCCATAGTTTTCTTACCTCTAGTAGCAGGTGCGCTAGTTCTGCCACTACTAGGTACTGTTTCAGGACTGCCATTTGTCTCGGGCTGATCTTGGTTTGGGTTAAAAGGGAACATGGGATGAAAAGGCTTCCAATTCTCGTCAAGCTCAGAGGGCTTGGGAAATCCCATTGGGAAGAACCCCCAAGCAGAGTAATACGTATCAGTGCCCGGGACAATAGGGGGTGTCACCGCTAGCTCAGAGGCATGAAAAGGTCGGCGGCAGTTGGAATGAGGGCAAAGAAGTGACCTGTCCTTGTAACTGCTCTCATATTGGTGAAGATGGCAGCAAAAAGGACAGGCGGTCCAAAAAGCAGATGCATTCGAGCCATTTGGCGAGGTAGCAGCAGCAGTGACAGCTGCAGAGGCAGAGGCAGAGGCAGAGGCAGAGGCAGAGGCAGAGGCGGACGCGGAGGCTGCTGGGGTTTTGGGGGTTGGAGCAGAAGGGGCTGGGTTCTTTGGGGTGGTAGAATTGGTTTTGGCACGTGAGGGAGAGGGGGATGTGTTAGATTTTGCGCTTTGTTTCTTGATTTCATTGTCAATGAGTTTTTTCTTGGAGGGGTCAGTGAGAAAGGAGAGCGCATCTGCCACCAGGTGTGATGCAGCTTCTGCACCGGCATGGGAGTTGGCCTCAGGGCGTAAAAGCATTGCCAGGCGATGGTGCTGTTTTCTTATTGTTGGCTCATCTGCACTCGGGTCCACACCTAGTACTGCATACCTGTAACCAGAACCAATTTTTGTTAAAGATTTCTATCACAAATGGTTTTTCTATGGAGAATTATCTTAATACAAAGACCGGAAGCTATAACAACTCTGTTTTTCTATATCTGTGCAAGGGCCAACATCAGTCCAGATCAGTAAGTTAACCCTACAAAGGGTCACTGGTCAGGTCCTGTCCATTCAATGTGCTATAACAAATTGTTGACATGAGCCAAACCCACATACTAGTCATTTTTGCAGCGCAATTAAGTGATAATTAAGTGCTCCCCATTAATAATCCTCTAACATACATAGAACACATTCAAAGAAAAATCAAACTTATGGTATAGTTAGGGTGTATATTGCATCTTTCCACCCTCCATCCAATCAAACTACATATATCACTTCAAGATATGACATGCAGTGTCCTTGGTGTTGAGCATGATGCTTGAAAACATATCCAATCTGATGAAAGCCAGTCTAGGTAAAATTGTATGTAATAAGCCTTTCATAGTCATCAAATTATAGCAACTATTTTTCCATTTTCTAGTTGAATAGCACAAAAAATAAGGTGGATGGTCACCCTATTTGTTATCTAGGATCCTGTGATCTAAGAAATACAAATAAAATTCTGATGTACTATATTTAGCAACTAATACAGAAAAAAGGAGAAGCAGCAAAGATTTCCCACTAAGTCACACAGATAAGATGCCAAGTTAATCATTCAAGGAGTTATAGAAATTATAACATCGGAGTCTAACTTAAAAACAAAAATGATAGAGTTAGTGTTGCTCTACTTGCAATTTTGTAAAATATGATCTTCAAAGCTGATGGTAGTAGTTTCCATTATTCATGTCTCAACTCTAGTGAAGGACAGTATTCTAGACCACTCTTAAATAATCTGAAAACAAATACATATCACATGCAACATAACTTAGAACAGGAACTTATCCTTGAGGCAATATACCTTTTTTGAATTAGGAAGCGATTGATCTAATTAACTGATGTATGCATCATTGATCTACTCAAAAGATGCTGCCCTGAAAATATATGAACACAATGTTTGTGCCATTTGCTAATATTGCCTCAAAACTTGTACAAAAATGAAGTGCCCTATATGAATACATGAGCAGTCGATTATATGGTGAATGGAGATATACAAAGCTTCCATCTGATGCCAGCACAGATCCAGTGATGCTCAAGTTGCCACGTCTTAGGACACAATACACATACAAATATACTTTTTTTAATTACCTTTCATAGACAAACAAAAAAAAGGATACATATAGCATTTAATACAATTTTTTAAATATAAAGAGGAAGCACTTCACCGAATTTTTATTCCTAAAAGTCTGCTTAAATAATTTTACTAGCTAAAGGTGGATTAGAAATAGCAATCACAGAGAAAACAAGCCAAACAAATGATGGAAGTTTTAAGGAGCAAAGGTCAGAATGTCTATTTAATCATAAAAGGTATTAATCAAGCTTCTCATTGGAATACGTGTATCTATGCAAATCATGATTGCATCAGCTGAAAATTCAAAAATAAGATATGTGGTACCCCACCCAATAATTGATGTATCAGCTGAAAATTCAAAAATAAGATATGGCATATACTGGGTAGCATACCAGATGCATATTACATGAGAAACCATGTAAGATACACACCTAATAAGGATACTGCCAGGAGGCTGCCAGATCAGGCAACATAGAGTCATAGACTGACTTTAATATCTATCGATTTTACAGCAGTTACAACTTAGCACTTGTGCTGTAGAAAATTGAATGACTATGTTGCACAGATAGTATTGTATCCAATATGATATGGATGCAACAATATGATATTTTTTTCAAAATTTCAGGATACAATATGTTTATATGATTATATATTTACTGATATTTAATATATGATATACTGTATGAATAACTGCATTTTTATTTTACAAAAATATACCTATTAATTGAATTAAATGAGCAATTAACAAGCCTATAGGATGAAGATTTTAAATAAATCAATATAAAAGACAAGATCGTACTTATAAATGTAATGAGGAAGCAATGAAAATGGGTATGCAAAAGGCAAACAATCAGTCCTGGAGAAAAGGGGGAACCCTAAATGGGCACCCAAAAACATTGAATGAGCTGAGCTGTCATTTGACAAAATCACCAAAAAAGAAAAAGAAAACACAACCAAAAAAGAAGTAGTCTGGTTTCTGTCTTGAAGCTTGGTTCCACAATGCACAAACAAAATTCGAACCTCTGTCCCTTGCATATAAAAGACATCCCATACCATGGGAAACTCATTTTACATCAAAGGGATTCTCCCGGGCTGCAGTTATGCAACATTGGGCTGGCAGATGCACGTGTCCTTCCGTTCCTCCACCAATCAAATATATCAAAATAGTATACGTCGCATGATGTGTCTGATACATATAAAACACATATCACATGTGAATCTGCATGGATATGTATCAGATACGGGTACAGCTAGATTAGGGATGTATCTGGATAACATAGTTGAACAGACAATAGCAGAAGCAATTATATGGTAATGTTTTCTCACGTGGGATGAGGCTGCTAATAAAATTGATCTGACATAGGGCATAGTTCCTTTGTTGATATAAATTAAAGTTCATCACTAATGTTCTTTCTTATAACTTCCCTTTTTGGTGAGAATGTTATAACTGCTAGAGTCATGTGAATAAATTAGAAGTGGGTGAAGGAATCTAAAATAAGAAATATTGGTTTTAGTAAGCCAAGTACTTAAATGATGATCTTTTTCTCTGTTAAGGTGAGATGCACAAAATTACTATCAACAAGTCAAGTGATAACTAAATTTTTATTTTTTCCGAATTGGTTCTTAACTAGATAGAATTCAATCACACCTTTCCATCAATTGGGAGGGTAGCACTTACAAAAAATGCAAAATCCATTGCACAACACCTCAGCCACTTTAAAGAATAAAGCTCAGTTTTTAGATATTCATATGTTCTTAAAAGCCATCTTTATTTCATCATTGATCATTTGGTAAAAAAAAAAAAAAAGGTGAGAACAGTGAGTATAAATATTCAGTTCTGCTTTTGTTCATAAAAACAACAGATTAAAGAAAGAAAAAAAAAATCACCAAGTTTCTAACTTTAAGAAAGAGAATGTATTCGAGCCAATCAATTATCCAAACATCAGTTGAGAAAAGAAGAATGATAGCAGAAAGGACACAATTATTGGGTGATTAAGAAGGAGAAATTGAATACCAATCGACATGGTGAGGTCCAATCCGGCGCTGAGAAGCAAGGAGAACATCAGCCACAGCAAGAACAGAATCGACTCCTTCAAGCATGGGATCAGCCTCCATTGCCCGCTCCGCAAAGCGCTTCGATCCGACCAGATCGCGCGCCGCCAGCAGACGCCCAGCGATCTCCAGCCACCGCTCCGCCTCAGCACGGCCTCCGCCGCCGGGCGTGTTCGCCATGGAGAAAGGGAGAGAGCACGAGAGTAATTTCAGAGGCAAGAATGCAAGGAGAAATTGGGGCGAGATAGACTGCTGAGTACTGGAAAGAGGGCTGCCGATTTGTCTGTCAATGCAAGCCTAATAACTCGACTCGATACCCGGTAACCCGGGTGTTAATGGGTTGGGACCGTGGGGTTCGACAAGATAGCAAAGATGTTCTCTGACATGTATCCGACTCGGCCGGGTCACGAGGCAGCCTGCCTTTGATCCGTTCAAAAATGAAAATATTTACAAGTTTTTTTTTAAAAAGAAAAATGAATATTAAGTCTTTAAATTTTATATTTTTATTATTATAACAAAAAAAATATTCGAATTTTGAATTCATGATTTTCTATATAAAAACTATATGCTTTTGCCACTAAATTAAAGATTAATTTTTAAAAATATTTATAAGTATTGTTCATTTTAAAATTTGAGAGTGGTGATTTGAGGTTTGATTTTTTTTTTTTGGTTGAAAGGTCGAGTTCGAACCTCAATAACAAATTTTTCCCTACCAAATAAAAATAATTTAATGAGAAGAGTTTTAAGTATCTTTATTTCTACGTCAATTACACATTTATTTATTAAAATTTATTAAATAATTTTGAAAAGTAGGATTTAAATATCTTTACTTTTTGTGTCTTTGTTACGCATCTACTGTTAAAGTTGTAACTACATAAAATTTAAATATCAAAATAAAACTGTTAAATTGTAATATTATAGGTCGAGATATTATCAATGTCTTCCTCGTATCCCGCAGTTAAGTTCTTTTATGTGCATCGGTGTGAAGATGCTAATATAATTAATATCTTTCTCTATACATATATAAAACATTATGACATTTTAATTTTGTTCTGATTGTATTAATATATATATTGATGTGATTAATTTATAGATGTTGATTTTTTAACTTATTGATTTATATAAAAATAATACTCAAAAGTGATAATATCACATATTTATCTTGATGTATAAGTTTTAGAATTTTTTTGTTGTTAAAAATTTAAAATAAAGACACGACAAAAGCACAAAAAGGGTATTTTAAAAAAAATATATATTAGAACTAATTTTTATGATTTTAATAGAACAAGCACAAAACAATTAGATTTTACAAAAAAAAAAAAAATAGCTCCACCGATCTTCTGAATCATGGAGGGAGAAAAACAACTTCACAAAGTAGTTGGATTATTTTTTTTTGTTTCTCCCTCCACCGATCAAGAAGAATCGGTGGAGCTATTTTTTTTTTGTAAAATCTAACTTCTTTGTGTTTGTTTAGTTATAATTATTTAAATTAGTTCTATTTTTAAAAAATCCAAAAAGAAGTAGAGATAATTGAGGCCTCTTCATTTAAAAATATTTAAATATTTAAAAAATCAAGAAAAGAAAAACGTATCGCGTTGAAAATAAAACAAGTATTTGAATGCATTAGAAAATCTTCCGCTGGATGACAGGAGTTTTTATAATTGTTTTTTTTTCTTGTTTGCCAATTGTGCATCCAACAATTTTAAGAATAATTTATGAATATTCATATTCATCAACGGTTTCATCAAACATATTATGACATGTGTTCTTTTAATGTAAAAATTATAAATCAAACCATCTAACTATTTAATATTTACAATTTTTTTTTTTTTATAAATTTCGAACGTGTGACTTCTCACACAAAGAAAATTGTTTTTGTTTGTTTGATAATGTTTATTCAAAACCATTTTGGTTGGTTTTCCCTCAATCAGATGTTGTAATAAATTGTTGGGAATACATTTGATTAGCAAAAATGAAAGATGTTGTGTTCGGATTTTGAAATGTAATTTGGTTTACTTGAATCTTAAAGACCTTAAAAACTAATAAAATATAGTAGCCAAAAGCTTCATTTCCCATTTATCCTTTTGAGTGGGACAACTAATTAGAAATTTCCAAAAGACCTTGTGTCACACCCCCGATCCGGAGGCGCGACAGTTCCAGCCGTGTCTATTTACCAATTAATATACGTAACATAAGGCATGGATCTTTTTATGCATTGCCAATAGCATCCATTATTATTCCCACATCCCAATTTATTTACAACAATTATCTGACATTTTATAGTGGATGATGCTAGAGATATATTCTCTGCACCTTGTCAGATATAATAAACCCAAATCCCATACCTTTAGGTGGCTCTGCTATCAATTACCCGGAAGCGCTCTTTATCTTCGTATAATAAACCTGTAACCCACAAGGGGAAACGAGTGAGAAATAATAAATTATTTCTCAGTGCTGATTGCCACTCAGATTATTGGATTCGAAGGAAATCCATATTCAGAATGAAATCACCGCACGAGAAATAAACAGTTCATTTCCTAATGACGAATGCAAATGCTCAATAATATAATCCAATTGAATAACAAAAATTATAGAAATAAATCAGAACTCTAAGAATCTTATCAGAATAAATGGTTTGGGTCAAAATCTTTTAATACTTTAAGTCTAGTAATGTTTGGGACCTAATCTTTACAACCATTGAGTCTGGTAACGTTTGATTTCTGAACTTTACAATTTCTAATCTGGTAACACTGATAGATACTATAACATGTATCTGTCGTGTCAGGGCTTATACCGTTCTAACTATCATGACACCTGATTAACGGAAACAATACGAAATCAATATCACAATACTATCATTATCGGAAAGAAAATCAATGATAAGACAGTTACCACAGTTCATTAGTCTTACAGTCACAATTCACATTTATTCAATATCCCCTATCCAACCGGTACTGGATTCAGTTGGGGCCATTCACCATATGCGCATAAGGGTCCTGGAGTAAAGTTTAGTAGCTAGCTAAACTTTACAATATATTAATCATTTTTCTCCACTATATGGAGGTTCAAGGATTACAGTATTTCATATTCATTCAATTCAGTCACTGTAGTCTCAATCAATCATTTACAATAAGAATCAAGCAATCGATAAACAATATCAACATGACAGTCAACGGACTTACCTGTAATTCAGTTTCAGTTGTATTGGGCTATGCATATGATGCAACAGTTCAATCAATGCAGTCAATCAAATATTCAAAATGCACAGCGAGTTACGATTTAATTCCTAGTTATGAATCTCAGACTAATCCAATAACCTCGCACCTGATATCGTAGGGCAATAAGCGATGTCACTAATTGTTTGTTCATGCCAATCATTATGTCCCGTCAATCTCTTTAAGCCTATGTCAAAAGAATATATATATCTTCTATTAATTTTAAAATCATACTTTGCTTTGTGATATCAATTAAACTCACCTATATAACGAAGCACACTTATAAGTTATAACCATCCCTAATCATTATTTAATTATTTTCTTAACTTCTTTCACTTATATTCAATTCAGGCCCCTAGTTCAAGTCTAAGTCCGTTTAACTAATTCAAGTCCAAATTCAACAATCCAAATATCAATTTCACATACACATTTAGTCCAGGTCTGTTCTATTTTATTTTCTTTTATATCAAGCTCAAGGCAAGACCACATTTCTATTTTCTTAAATCCAAGAGCCTTATACTCACTTAACTTCATTTCTTCCATTTTATAGCTTACGCCTTACTGTATACTTCATATTTTCATTATTCACTTTAGTCCCTCTAACATGATTAATTTACGGATTTAGCAAATTTTACCATTTAGTCCACTGACCAGTGAACTATACCATAACAGAAATTAATAAACACGGTACTGAATGATACCAGTGTCTAGAGAAGCGAAATCATCAACTGAACAATCTCAACTTTTTGGTTGCAGTAGAAATCGATACCATAAGACATCAGTAGTTCAGTACTAACAAGTTAGGGTTTAAACGACATATAAAGAAGACAAAGTAAAAAGGAATAAGATTTTCAATCAATTACTATTTGCAATCAATTGATAGCGAGGAAATTACCCATGACAATAATCGTATAGCTCCCTGAGGATATTACCATGACCAGTGATTTAAATCTCAAAAGCATGATCACAAATGAGATAGATATATGAACAAAAGCCCTTCTGTTGTTTTCTTTTATTTTTCTCGTTCCTTCTTTCATCTTTCATTTATCCTTTGTTTTCTAATTTTACTTTATTTATTTCTTCGGATAAGAGAGAAGAAATATCCTTAATTAAAGGAAGAATTAAGCATGGGTGTTTCATGTAGAGACCACCGCGTGGCCATATTTCATTTGGTCACCATTAATTTTTATTAATTTTTATTACTTAAAGTTTGCATAAGTGACCTTAATCTTTTCAAACTTTATAAATCAGCCCAAAAATTTAAAAGGAAGATTATAAGTAGGTGCTTAATCCTCTATTGTATCTATTAATTTGTCTGACTTTCCAATATTCAAACAGTTGGAAATTTCAAATTAACAACATATAATATAATTGAACAAAGTAATTTAAATATATCATGTTATGCCTAAACAAAATGATAGTGGACATTAAAATGTGATTTATTCTATGAAAAACATATTTAAGCATTTTGTATATTATTTTCAATTATTAATTTCATATACATATTTTGCATAGTGTTACACCTTGTATAATTTTATTGTATGATCTAATACATTGGATTTGTCCACACGTACGTATTATGATTTGTATGTCCATAGAAAATAAAAGTCTCTTGCCGTGTTATACTCTTTTTTGTCATGTTTGATTGTGGAGTAAGTAATTGGAGCTCCACCTTTAAGGCCGTTTTCCAAATGAAGGGAGACGAAACAAAGGGAGGGGAAAATCACTGTGGAAGAGAGACGCTCACCTCAGACTGTCTCTGCCTGAAGATTTTCCTTGCTCCAGAAGAGAAAAATTGGAGAGAGAGCGGAGGTGAAAAACTATTGTTCAGAGGGAAGAGCGGTACTGCGTAATCTTGATTTTCTCCGAATTTTGTCACTCTCAAATTGGGGTGTAGAAACTACTGTTCTGAGGATAGCCTCCCCCCTCGTCCTCTCCCCTTCCTTCTCTTTAATGAGGGTTTCCCCTTCGTTACTGGAGCACAGCCTAAGGAGTCAAACGAGGAGTAAATTTAAAGGAGTAAGATAGAGTAATATTGGAGTTAATCTGGATTAAGTTACTCCACATTTTTAGGTGGTAACTTACTCCACTTGTAAGTCCCGCAGTTAGAGTAACACCATATTATAATTTTCTCTCTTCATGAGCTTATTCTACTAAACTCTAGCTAAACATGATTATTTTAATCTACCTTAACTCAGAGTAAGAAATTTAATACGGATTTACTTTATTCTACAATTAAACATGACCTTTATGTATATATGTATTTATTTGTAATGTCATAAAAAACTAAAAATATTAGAAAAAGTTGCTATACAAATGAAAAAATTTAAAATTGCAAAAGTTGCATGAGCAATAATCAATAATATAATTACGTGACAAGACGTGTTTACGGGGCTTCTTATAATCTGATATTGTTGAAATTGTACACCGCTATTTATTTATTTTTTTAAAGAAAAATGAAGATCAAATTTTCAAATTTCATATCTCAGAATTCTCTCAATTAAAAATTTCATATCTCTGTTATTACATTATCCTGTTATTACAATATTCTCTAGAGTATCTCAAATTTTGAGTTTAGATTTAGACCGTCCAATTAAAATCCAAACCAATTTAATTTGAAATGGAATGCACAAATCAATATTCGTGCCGATGCGACGGTCCGAATCTAAATCGAAAATTCGAGTTGACTTAGTCATGTGTAGAGTGGAGAAAAAAAAAAGTGTCGTATTGTGACTAATACATTATAATTTTAGTCTCGTGCCGTACTATGATCAAGTTAATTTTCACGTGCTGTGCCATGACCAAAATGTCAAGGGGTAGTCACAACACCTGAATGGTCAGGCCACGTGAGTCATGCCGTGTCCAAATGTACCGTGACCAAACGTGACTCGCGTGACCATTATAATTTAAACTAATTTATTCAAGATTCAGCATTTGATCAATATATAATGGTTCTAATTACACGTGACTCGCGTAACCACGTACCATGCTGTGATTAGATATTTCACGTGACGTGTTATGCCAAAGTTTCAAAAAATAATTACGACACATAAATAATTACAGCATAGAACACATGAATCATAGACTCATAGTACGTATATTCCGTGACAAAGCCAGCTCGACATTTTTCCCACTCATGTGAATTCGAACAAGAATAGGTACGGACGGATACGGGCGTGCAAACACAATTCGAAGCTTTAACGGTACGGATACGAAACTCCATCCGACCCGTCCGTACCGTTGACAATATTTCAGAGTCGTCTCTCTTCTTTTCTTTTCCTTCCCTCCTCTCCTCTCCTACAATTCCATCAATCTTCCGACCTCTTCTTTTCCCCTCGAAACTCAAAAGTCGTCTAACTCGGAAATCTTTCATACCTGGAATTGTGCAAGAAGGCTGTACGGTATGAAGGATTTTACCTCAATACTAAATAGTTTTAATTTAATTTCGTAATCTATTTCTTTCTTTCTTTCTATTTTTTCTCTACATTCAAAATTTCTCCGGACAGGTGGTTCTCTTCAATTCTTAGTTTTGGCAATCACCAGGGTGTTGGTGCAGTAAAAAATTTCTACTGTGTATTGCATAGTGAAATTGAGCGATTTTTATGAGACTGTTTGATACCTTTTGCTGTTCGACCAAATGCACAATTGATAACTCCCCTAATTCGTTCTTTGATTTTTGAAACTAGAAAATGTTTGTGTTCTATGCTATCTGGGTTCTGAAAAAAATGAGATTTTAAAATTGACAAATCATAGAGAACGGAATATTTAATTTGAATCTAAAAGTAACTAGTTCAAAATTTATATTTCTGGAGCACAAAATCAAATTTAACATGGCAAATAAAAGTCAATAGATTTCTTAAGTATAAAAACTATGCAGTTTTAGTATGTTTGATATTATATCAATGGTAATTAAATATAGACCAATGACCATTAATTGTGAAGTTCACATCATCTGACTGAATAGCATAATTTTTGAAGGCATAATGTCGGCATCTATATTGATCACTTCCAAAATTGCTGGATATAAATTTTAGATTTATTCATTCTGATTACATAATTAATACTGTTGCTAGTGGATCCGTAACCTTCCTGGAAATTGATTTTCTTTGATTGGTGAAGTATAATTATTCAGTTGACAGATAATGGCAAGTAATATGAATAAATTTTAGATCCAACTGCTTATAATTACTCATAAGCACCATCACCTTAGATATATAATTCTTTTGTAGGTTCACCATACCAATATGAGCTGGAGAATTCCTTTTGTCACGTAAGTTTTGTATGTAAAGTCTGCTTTAATATTAGTTTGAAGTTGTTTCAATGGCTGATTTGAATAAATTATGAGTTGTTTTGGTCTGGAAAGGCTGATTTGAATCTGTACCAATAATCTAAATATGCTTGCTCAGAGAAATCAAAATTTTAAGCTAATACTAAATTGTGCTATTATGTTCAACGCTCATAATTAATGTTATTGTGGTCATCCTCGGAGTGTTTGAATAAATTTATGATCTCCCCCTGAATACTATTTTTGAATACAGGTACCTTGAAATATTCACTTAATTGCATCTTCTTTGTAGCAGTTCTTTTTGGATGGGTGTACTAGGATAAACACCCTTTAGGAAACTGGTTTTGTGGATAAGATACTGTCTGCATTTCCATCTTACCAACACAATACTTTTACCTGAGTTACAGTACAATTTCGGGTAGTGGATTTAATTTAGCTCCTTTTACCATTTATTTGCAATTGAAAAGTGAGTTTTCTGCAATATTCAGATATTATTTAATTAAAATAAAAATAAAACTATAAGCAAGCTTTGTTTAGTCTCTGACCTGTTGAACCTCTGCTGATCTGGTAACTGACATGTTGGTCAACCTCGTTGATTGACGCAACCTGACAGCCTCCCAAAATGTCTTGGATTTTTAACATTGCTTAGTTCATTAAATTAGTTTTTTTTCAGTTGATTGTTGTCAAGGTAATTTATCATGACATAAAAATATGCAGAGGCACAGACCAGGTACAGACCCCATTACGCACACAAGGGATACCAACCCAATCATGGTATCCTGACTCTGTCATACCTCCCTCTTCGCAAACCTCTGCATATGGTACCTCCTCCCGTAATGAGCCTGCGTTGTTGACTGCTGATGCTGAGTCAGCGGGAATCATTTCACGGTTGAAGGACAAGAGGTACGTTATTTTTTTATTTTATTTTTTTCATAGACTTTAAACTGATTCTTAGCTATTCAGTTGAATTAACTTAAGATACCAGGAAGAAAGTAAATTTCTTCTCGGTTTACCTTGGTTTTAACAATGAAGTGTTATTAAACTTACTCATAAATTATTGTTTTGGTAGTTGCAAATAAGAACAAAGTAGATTTGACAAAGGAAAATCAGATGAAGAACACTGGAAAAGAAAATTCTTATTTGGTAAATTGCTGATTTTTTTTTCCTCTTATGGTGAATGAAGTGTTGATGGGTTGAAAAAACTTCTATCTGACAAAGATGCATACAATGCGCTTCTCAATTCACTTGATGAAGTCAAAAACCAAAATCATGTACGTTGACATGTTTTCTTATACCCTGTTGTGAAAATTTCCAATTTCTAAGAATTCACCCCATTATTCTTGACCTTTTTAGACATATGAAGATCTTCAAAAAGAGACACTACAACTTGCCGGTGAGGTTCTTTCTCCTCTGAGCACTTCTTCTTCCTTTGTAATACATTCTTTTAGATAATCCAGCTTACTTTTACTTTGTCAATTCTTCAGAGGCAAATGCGGAAAAGCAAGCCAGTATTATAGAACTCAAGAACCAGGTATAATATTAATGAAAATAATTCTTTTTCGCTACCGGTATGAAATTGCATGAAACTAAAACCAGGGTTACACTGAATGATGTTGCAGTCTACTATAATTAGGACAAGCGAGCTGGCATCTGCACAAGAGAAATTAGCTGAACTATTGAGGCAAAGGGATGAAATCATCAATTCATACTCTCTCCGTAACCTCAATGATAAATTAAAAGGTTAGTAGTCTGCTAATGGTGAGGTAACAAGTTAGATAGAAGTTTGTGAAAGGTCATTAATTCGTGGTTGCAAAAATTTCACCTATGGTGTACAATAATAGTATTGCATCAAGTTACTTTGTATTATTTTACTCTTATTTTCTCACTGTACTCAGGCAACAAAATAGTATTAGATTCTTAATTAAATGCCAGAACAAAAACTTCAAAGGCAAAGTGGTACAAAGGATTACATTCCTGGTTTGATTTCTCTAGACTGGCTCAAGTAGTGGACCTTTTTAATTATCATAATTATAAGTTAGATATTGTATGTTATATTTATATTTTACCAATCCTGAGATTCAGAGTTTGTCCCTGATCTTCATTTGAATGAATAATTTTAATATCTGTATTTGTAATAAATCTTGAAAATTTTAATATCCGTCTCCCTTTTAACTTACAGAAGCTGCTTACAAGGCAGATCAGGAGTCAGATATGCTTCAGACAAAGATACTGAAAGAAGAAGTAGATATACGCACATTTATACAGGATTACAAGAATCTACGTATCGCACACCACAGGCGTACCCTTTTGCATCTTGCTGCCAAGACCTCTGTTTGCTAGTTATTTTTCCATTTAATCAAAAACTCAATTACACAAATCGCAAAATATATTTTACAAGTGTTATGGTTTCAACTGGTTCAAATAAAGTTGTATGTCATTACAATTATGAGTGCGAGTTTACTTGCTTTTGCTCCCATAGTAACACTCTGATTCATTGTACATTTATGGTACTTCAATTAGTTGATCTTTCCTTTTTTTTTGTGAAAATTCTATAAGGTGAATGATATTGTGTATTCCATAGGAAGCAAGAATCAGCAATCTTATCTGTACGACAAATACTATAAGGGGCGTTTGGTTTGTGCTTTTGAAAGGTAATTTCCAGGCATTATGATTCCCTGGCAAGCGATTACTGTGTTTGGTAAAATGATGAAGGGAATAGATGCGGTGATCCTTCATTCCCTGCTATTTCGATTCCCTCGTATATGGCTATCGCGATAGCCTAAAAAAAGGCGGAACTTTTTCATTCCCGACACGAAGTGCGCTACTTCTTATTTTTTTTCATTCTCTCTTTTGTTTTCTCTCTCTGTGCGCTATTTCTTTTTCAGTGCAAGTCTCCTCCCTCCCTTCTCCGACTTCTCCTTTCCGACGGAGACCATTCTCCGACTTCTCTCCTTTCCGATGGAGACCACTCTACTTCTCCGTTTGCACTCTCTCTCTTCTCCTATTTTCTCTCTCCTAGTTAACCAGCGACTCGCCCAGACCGCGAACTGACGACGCTGGTATTTTCTCTCTCTTTTTCCATGTTGTATTTTATCTTGTTGATTTCAATTGGCTCCAATTGCTGAGAATGGTTGATTTGAGTGGGTTTTTTTTTTGTTTGGTCTGAATATGGATTTTTGAAGTTCTTTTGTCTTATTGGAGAGAAAGAACCTTCAACCGACAATTATGAACCGGTTTGTTGAATTAATTTACTTATACCGTTTATATTGGATGCTCCATTTGATTCATTTTAATGTTTTTATCAGAATCAATTTCATATAGTATAGTTACATAATATTAGAAGTTGTGCTTCTAATGCTTTTATTTATTGTGTTACACCTGGATCAGTTCTAGTAGATGTATCTATAGTTGGGAATGTACCGACCGTGGTTTTGCCAAGTATGGGTTGAAGTAGTGCTACTGAAGGTACTGGTGCTGGTACTGTTGTTGTTTCACCGATGCAACGGAGAATTTCCAATTTGGGAGTTACCGTTGGACATTCGGAACTTAATGAAGAAGAGAAGGAGACGGATAGGAAGGGCAGCACATATGGGCAGAGTGCTATTAAAGAATCAGCCAATGACAGTGGGCCCAAGGTGTTAATGAAGAGAAGAGAGTTCTTAGAAACTGACGCAAGGGGCCCAAACAACTAAAACTGGAGATGCAACATAGTCGTTACTGGAGGCGAGACAAAGAGAATCTCCTCAGACAGGATTCAGGTTTAGTTACTGGAGTTTGTTAGGCCAGCTCAATGCTTTCTGCTGAGATGGCACTCCAGGAATCTTTTGAATAAATCTGTATCGTTTTTGTTTACTTTCTTTTACAAATTCCATCGCCTATATAAGGCTAGCATTCCTATGAAAATGTATGTTGATTTCTGTTAATCAATTGGCCGAATTGCATATGAGCAATCGAGCTTGGTTATCTTGTCAGAATTCCTATTTTATCAAAATTGCCTCTAATTGGTTTATGTTATCTCTTGATTTTGATTTGTATTGCTTCTGAGACTTGGGCACGTAGCAACCGACTAGTGAACCAGTTAAGAGGGGTCGGAGTCGTCCACCAAAGAATAAGGCCAATTCAGCAATTTAATCTTATTTTTCTTCAAATTAACATTGGAACCAGGGCAGAGGCATGATTTTAGTTTATGGGGGTGAATATACACACAAAGATTTATGATACCCTGATTGAATACATATAGCATATATAATATGTCTTTGAACTGTTAAGCTTACAGAAAGAATTGGAGGACGGATTCGAGTCTGACATGGCCTGACTGAAAGCAATTTCTGAAAATTTCAGAGGCAGTTTTGAGTAAACTGAGAATTTTCTGGAAATCCAGATGTACTCTGTAAATTATTATCAAACTTTTATAGAAAATTAAATTTTATCATCTTTAATTTTTTTTACTATTTTTTTTCAGATTTTTGAAAAATGACCGCCATTGATCTGCAAACATTTGTATTTTGATTATTTTAGACCCATTTTTAAAAATCAGAAAACAGAGTAAAAAAATTTAAAATTTATAAAACTTAATCTCTCACAAGATTTTGATATGTAAGACACATTAAATAGACTTGAATGGCCGTCTGGACATGAGAATACATAAAATAAACATTTTTAATTTTAGCCGAAATATAAATATTTGTACAATAACCAAACTCTTGGAGCTTGCTAATTAAGCATTCACATATTATTAAAATAAATTTACCTATTTTATTTCTTAAAGAAATACTGATTTTTATCTCTTAATTGATGTATTTTTTCTCCCACCAAATAAACCTAAACATTAAATGTTCTGGATGAATTATTTAAACTTTGGTAATTTTTTTTATCTATATAAATTATTAAATTTGTACATACGGAAACAAAAATAGTACTTGATTTTCAATAAATCTAGAAAGATCTGACTCAATGAGTCCGATCCAAATATTTGGATCTAGACCATTGAAACCAATCCATACATTTGGATCGGACTCATTGAGTCAGATCTTTCTAGATTTGTTGCAATCTAGATACTCTTTCTGTTTCCGTACGTACGAATTTAATATTTTCTATAGATAAAAAATTTCCTAAACTTTGTTCCATGGTACAATTTGGATACATTGATTTGTCACCTTCACTGTTTCACATCACTGTAGTTTATAAAACGGAAGCAATGTAGGAGGCTATATATCCTTAGAATTTGTTTTAGATCTCGCCTATATCTGAAATGCAGATGCAACGTAAAATTGAGTTCATCTCGTCCTTAGTATGTGCATCATCTCATTCCATATGCACTTCATCATCTCAGATTCAATGTAAAGTAGACTTTTACTTGGAGTTTATTGATTGACCAGAGAAATCATGCTCTTCTCATAGAATGTCAACTACAACATTGATTATTCATTTCAAACTCCATGCTTCCAACTACTTTTACTTCTAATTTTATAAATTTACTTCCTGAAAATAAATAATGTTTGCAAGAAAGTCATTAATCAAATTAAAAGTTTCTCCACTTCAAGAGTTTTTGCTTGCTTAACTTTTTAATTTCAATATTAATTAAGCTAAAACGTCGCTGATAATTTGCCATATCCATATAAACTAAACTAGACGGTACATGCTTACGGTATCCAACATTGCATTTTTAGAATGTAGAGAATTAAAATGAATAATGAGAATGAAGATAAAGCATATATGCTTTCTCATATTTCCCCCACATTCTGTAGTCATAAAATGATGTGACATTGAAGTGCTCAATCTCTAGCAATCCGATTTTTTTTATTAATATAAAATAAAATAATAAAATATTGAAAAAGGGAAAGTTTTTTGGTTTTTTGCGAGAAATAAGTAAAACGGGTCGTAGCATCCCGTCCAGCGGACGGGACTAATTATCCCGTCCGGCTTATGGCTAATTAACCCACACCTTAATCTCTCAATCTCTCAGCAGTAAAAAAAAACAAAAAGAAAAAACTGGACGGGAAGGTTGGATCCGTCCGAGAGAGAGAAAAAAAAAAAGTTGGACGGGAAGGTTGAATCCGTCCGAGAATAAGAGTTGTGGCTCTGCTTTCATTCCCTTCGTACAACACGGCCCCCTCTCCCCTTAGTCCTTACCTACTGGTTATCCTTCATTAAATTCAATTATAATAATATGTATATGTAAAGGTGAGGCGAGAAGCTTTGGGAACTAAGTGCTCCATTAAACTAATTTAAACCATATCTTTGAACAATTTATACAGCTTGCTCCCCATCCCCTCATTATGGGGAACAACTAGCTAGTGCTTCACTACCTTGTAAAGACCATCAAACAAAATATATAATTATTACACTCTTACTTCTTCTTTTTTTAAGTAAAATAATTAGTACTTAAATTCCACCGCAAGGATTCTCCTAATTAATACATTTGTTGTGCCCTTTGATTGACACTTTGTAAGGCTCTTAAGGAGTTTTCTTTCTTTTAGTTGTCTAGTCCATTTGAATAATAGATATTATTTTCAGGAGCTGATCTACAATCAAGACATGATTACTTAGTTATCAATATGATTATAAATTTAAAATTTAATTGAATTATTTACAAAAAAAAGAGTTCTTATATAGTTTAGCTCCACTTATAAAAATACTAAATATGTATTTATAACTTGTTAGAATTTCAACTTTTAATCGTGAAAATTTAAATTTAAATTTCAGATGTCACGTATTATGTCCATTTTAGCCCTTCATTCTAAAATTTCTAATTATGACCCTGTTATTTTACATAATACCACTATCAATAATGATCAGTGTTTTAATAATCGGTTCATATTCGGTATTCAGAAAGCCACCACATACAGTATATATGGTATGCGGCCGCATATTCGGATTTTTATTCGGATTTATATATTCGGATTTTCAAATGAAAAATCATAGGCATTAACTCTAATAAACATAACAATGTGGTCATTAACTTAGATTTAAATAAGGAGATAGGCAATGGTAAGTCTACGACTTTTTGGCTAGATAGGTGGTGTACTGAACATTCTCTACAGCATCAATATCCCAATTTATTTTCAATTGTTACCAATAGATTCGTGTCTGTGGCTGAGGCTTTTGTTAATTCTTATTTGCACCTTAGTTTTAGATGATAATTAACTGGTGTATATAGGGAGGAATGGTTAGCTTTGCAAAATATATTATTTCAATTTACTCTATCTAACCAAATAGAAGATAGGATTATATGGCGATGGTCCACAGATGATAACTTTACTGTTCATTCCTTTTATAAATGGTTAGAATACGGGGGAATGCCTAATTCTGAATATAGCACCATATGGAAATCCCATATTCCATTAAAAATTAAAATATTTTTATGGCTTATCCGAAAGGACAAGATTTTGACTAAGACTAACTTAGTAAATAAATGCTGGCAAGGAGATACGAAATGCATATTCTGTGACCACATGGAGAATACAGAACATCTTTTTGTTCAATGTTCTTACATTAGCTTAATATGGAACTAGATAGCCGAGCCTAATAACTTTAGTTATAATTGTCATACTTTAGAAGATTTATGGTTGATTGATGTTTCTATTCCTTTCAAGGATAGACTATTAATTGAATTATTACGAGAGGCTGTACTATGGATAATTTGGTTAGAACGAAATAGATTATGTTTTAATAATAGTACCCCTTGTTCTATTAGAAGTATAGGTACTAAGATTATTTCTTTAACTCAATTTTGGTGTCAATCTAGAGGTGATGATTCTTTCTTTAAATTAAATCTTATAATGTCTTTTGATGTTAAGGATCTCCCAGATTTCCTTCTGTTGGAAGAGGAAAGAAGTCCAGAACCGACCCAAGCTTTGGACCTTCTGGTGCAGGGTTCTGGGGATGGCAACCCCCATCTCTAATGTCTGGCGACGAGGAGGATGAAGACTTATTAGATCTATAGTACTTAGTTTTATGCATGTTATGATGTTTTTGTACTTTCTTATGTTGTTGCCTTAGTTGTGGGCATGTTATGTTGTTTTTGGTTCTGTTTTGTTTTGTTTCTGTTATTGTTGTGAACAGTTATACAGACTCGTTGTATTTGATTTTGGTACCAATTTTAGGTACCAGGTCAGATATGCACTGGTTTTTGATTTCAAATGAAATCGGTGTTAAATACCACTATTTAAAAAAAAATTTCTAATAAACATAGATAAACATTACAAATAAACATAAATTAGAACAAGCTAACAACTCACAATACAAATTACAAAACTACAAATAAGCATAAATAAAACATAAGTTCAAACTTATTCGGTTCTTATTCGGATTCTTATTCTCTATTCGGAAAAATTCGGCCGAATAGATAATATGCGGAAAAAAAATATGCGGCCGAATATTCGAAACTGAATATTGGACCGAATACTCATTTTCTATTCGGATTCCAACCGAATACGAATATTCGGCCGACTAAAAAGGTATGTTTGGGTGCACTTTAAAATAGCTAGAATAGCTACTATTGGAGAATAGTAGATAATAATAGCACTAACCTTGATGGTAAGAGAATAGTGCTAATTCAAACCTATTCGGAATAGTGAAAAAGTTGTTTGGATGCATTTTTTGGAATAGAGTTTGAAGGGAATGAATAAAGTAGAGGATTTGAAACTATTTCTACTTTTTGTTGGAACAACAGAATAGTGCTATTCTGCCTGCTCCGAATAACAACTAAGATTGTTTGAATGACTCTAATTTAAAATAGCACTGTTCTCAGATCATCCAAACATACCCCAAATGCCTGAAATGAATCAGTTACATGATTTGAATCAGACAAAAAATACCAGCTGAGAGAAATAAAATAAACCGTTGGACGGTGCATATTTTAAGTTGCTTTTATTTACATATACATATTATTATTATTGAATTTAACGAAGAATAACAAGTAGGTAAGGACTAAGGAGAGAGGGGGCCGTGTTGTACGAAGGCAATGAAAGCAGACCCTTATTCTCGGACGGGTCCACCTTTCCGTCCGGCTTTTTTTTTTTTCTCAGACGGATCCAACCTTTCCGTTCGGTTTTTTCTTTTTGTTTTTTTTTTACCGCTGAGAGATTGAGAGATTAAGGTGTGGGTTAATTAGCCACAAGCCGGACGGGATAATTAGTCCCGTTCGTTGAACAGGATGCTACGACCCGTTCTACTTATTTCTCGCAAAAAACCAAAACCTTCCCCTTTTTCAATATTTTATTATTTTATTTTCTATTAATAAAAAAATCGGCTCTAGTAACGGCATCTATTATTAAAAAATATTGACAAGTTGAAAAATTTAAAAAGGTAAAAAAGAATTATTGTGTGTGTCTATCTCTGTAAACCCTTCATTTATTTACTCTTTTTAACCATGGTACAGTATATACGCCTTTAGCCTATCAGTAAGAAGCTGGCGATTGGGTTGTCTCCTTTAACAATCTAAGGGCAATACAGGGCTGATCATAAGGCACCTGAAATGTTAAATAAAATTTAGCACTTTTGCAAGGAGAGAAATATAAATAAATTTGAAATAAGAATCTAAATTTAGTTTCGAGCTAAGTACGTACTTAGTGTTCGTTGGGACGGCAACATGATTATGTCTTAATTATTTATATAATTGTTACTGTTTAGTTTATATAATGGAAAGAATTTCCAAAAGTAGCCTTTGTTCTTAATTTTTTATTTTGGTAGTGTTATAGGTTGTACTTACAAAGTGCCCTGCATGCATAACCCAGTAAAAGTGAAAGTTGAGATAAGATCGGTAAAAGCCCTTTGTACTGCCATCGCTACCATTACAAAGCAAAGGTGTTCTCGCCAAGTTTGTAAAGTTCTTCAGTCCATCCCATCTGACATAACATGGAAATTAATTAGGAAATTAGTTTTCCTTTTTGAAATTTCTATGTGATCAGTGCAACATCAGAACGGAGATGTAAATGTAACAAAATTCTTACTTCAGCTTTTGAACCCATGCTTCAGTACCCTTTGTTGAGCAAATTACATCAAGCTGAATGAACAGAAGAAACAAATGAGCATTTAAACATAAGAGATGAAAATTTAAGCTTTTAATGTGGATCATTTCTATAATTACTTTTTTTTTTTGGTTTAGGGAAAATCTGAATTTGAACTGGCAGCATTGTTCTCTAAATGGGCTATTTAATGCTACATTCTGCAATCCCTAATTTTTCTAGCTATTGATGTGGTGTGAAGTGTGAATGCTAGCTGCTGCTCAATTGTATCATTGAAGTTTATTCTGTTTGATGATGTTGGCAAGTTGTATTTATTTATTATAAAAAAAAAGTATTTTGCAAAATAAACGTAGTTCTGAAAGACGAAAGAAAATTCAACTTAATTAGAACCAAAGAGAAATTAGTGATGATTTGGATCACAAATGCACTAAAAAAATAAACCCATGTCCTTGTCCTTACCATATAACATCATTCTCACTGACAGCTATATCTCTCCTATTTGGATGCTTCCCTAACCACCATACAAATCAATGATCGATTTTATGGACACAGAAAAAACACATGCTTTCCTCTCAAATTTGATGCAATGTTGAGTTTTGAAAGTTGGATTATACAATTTTAAAAAGATATTCCTACGCTTTTAACTTTTGGTCCTCGCAAGTTATGAAATTTTATTGTTTGGGGGAATTTAAAAGAAGAAAAGATCTTAAGAAGTTTAGTAATATAAATATCTTCCAACTCCGACTGCTTTTACATCAAGTATGGACGTATAGAAATTGACAATCACCATGCTGAGGTTCATGTCAGTGGTAGGATGGAAATGGGTATGAAAATGACATATATAAATTACAATTGTGTATTAAGCCATATAAATCAGCAATGCACACTTGATTTCTAAGAAAATTGATATTCATGGGGGCAAATTTTTTTTTTTTTCCAACTTAATCTAATGGTGGTTTTATAAGAGAGAAATATGAGATTGTATATGTACCTGTCCACTGTAAATAGTTACATTCACTCCAAGAGATAAGAGCTCATCAACCTGATGCATTATATCCATTTCAATATATTATTTAGCCAAATGCACTGACACTTAATTCTCAGTTAAAAATTTAGCCTGGATGTATATCTGCAGACCTCATTGATTCTTGGTTTCATGAAATCGTTTGATAGAGCAGTGAATACTTCATTTGATTCCTCTTGCCAGCTTTAACAGAGAACAAAACATGGAAATTTGATTTTTTTTTTTTTTTTTTTTAATTATAAAGCTTGCAAGTACATTTTACTGAGCAAACAGTGGAAATTGTTATTTGGAATTCTATCCCAGTTTTAGATGGTTAATTTCTAAGCATTTTAATAGGCATAAATGGAATTTAAAACACATCAATGGTAAACAATCCAGTTCAGGAAGAACCTTAACCACTGCTGTTAACTATCAGGTAAACATCACATAAAATTTTCTTTGTTCAAAGCACTTGTGTATACTATACTTTGTTGTACCTTTTTTTTTATTTCGGGTGATTCTTTTCATGTGACTGTAATTTTATAGAAAGCTTACAAGCTACTGTAATTTTTTTTTTTTGGATGGTTCACTGTAATTAAGTTTGGCACAATATAGGTAAAACTAACAATTCGGTGCTGAATATAAGAGCGAAGAATATTACGTAATATTTTTGGGGATTATCTTCAACTTCTCCCTGATGACCCCATTCATGTGTTTGGTTAGAATATCAGATGCAGAGGCTACTTTGGTACTTAGATATCTTGAGTAACGTCTTAGGGACTGCCCTGTATTTAGCCCGTTATTACTGTTACTGGCTGCTGCTCCCAAGGGATCCATGTCTGAATCAAGCAAAAAGTTGTAGAAATCCTGCAATAATTTTCAGATAAGTACACTTCATAATAAATTTGAGAGTTTATGTGCAGTACAATATATAGATTCTAGAAGGAGAGCATATTATAGATGTGTAACTTTTTTTACTATTGCGTATCTCTTTCAACACTTCAACCTCAGATGTCAGTTTCATTGGTGTATGTGATACAAACAAGCATACAGATATGCACATACAGTTCTTTTCATGATGCATTATATATGACTGATTGTTAACAAATAAAAACGGGCAGTAACTTCCAAATGTCAACATGAGAATTGATAAGGAATATCTTACAACGGAATTGCTGTTGGAGATTATGTAATTTTCCAAATCACCCCAACTATTAGTTGCTTTCCTGTATTCTCCTGCTTCTATTTGCTCTTTGATTTTCTCAGCCATACTAACAATACAATAATAATGAAAAAAAATAAGAGAAGAGGAAGAGGAAGTGCGAAAAAAAAATTGTTAGTTCAAACTGTTTGTATAAATGGATCATGTCATCAAGGCAAGGGGTATACATGCAAATCAGATTAGGTAATTCAGTTAATAATTAGCTTTAGAATGATGAGATAATTATAATTAAGGTGTCAGATACTTTTACTGGATACTTAAATTTGGCTCAGTTGACCCAATTTAGAGTCAAACAGGTCTGTTTGTAAACTAAAATCGAAGCGATCCAACAGAAAACAATAATTTAACATGAAGTACAGTTGACAGCACTAGCACATGCTTGTAATTAAGGAAGTAGACCAAAAGTGGTGCCAAACCCCAAATAACAATCCCCTAATTTAATTGTACAATTAAGAGTGAACAATAGTTTAAGCACTACATGTTTTAATTGATTATTTTCACCAAACCTGTTTGAATTTGCTGCAGCATTGCTATCAAGCCTTGACACATCCAGCAAAAGAGGTCCCCATGAGAACTGCAGTTTTAACCCATGGATAATTTAAAATTAAGTTAATTGACCCAAACCAAGGAGTCCATTACAAAAACTAAATTTGAAAATAAAATTTCTCCATATTTCTCACCACGAAATCTTCGGGGGAAATCCAACTGTCACCAATAACAACCCCTGAAACACACAAAATTGCAAAATTCTACCTTAGCTCAAAGATTTTTGTGAATAGCCCACGGGCAATTTCCAAAAGCTAAAAAGTTTTTGAGAATTGCATTTGGTACTTAGAAAATGTCTTATAAGGGCAAACTTAAACCTGAATATTTTTTTTTGGATCATTGAAGATAAAAAAAGTATGGCAGCTAACATTAATCAAGCAAAAAGGACGATATTACCCCTGAATTTTACTTGTTAGCTCTTCATAAACAATTTATAGAGTTTAATGTCTAAACTTTACCTGATATAATTTTGCTCTATTTTTGGCTTAGGAACCAAAAATAGAATCATTTACGGAGTTAAGAAAGATTGTCCACATTTAACAAAATATGATTTTTCAATTAAAACGAATCTAAAAATATTTTTTCCATTTGTAATATAGGAGTCATGTTATTTGGGCAATACATGTTTTAGATTAGCAAATATTGAGTGCCATTTCCAAAAAAAAAAAAAAAATCATCTTGATCATGAGAATCATTTCTACTCCAATATACTTTTTTTTACGTTACCTCCAAGCTTAAGCTTCAATTCGCCAGATTTCACAGCTTTTACTATTGATAAACCGAGAGTGACAGCATATTTTCCACCATAAGACTCCGCGAAAATGTAAAGAGGGCTCTTTTGCATTTCTGGTTTTTTGTTGTAGAGTATTTTAAGAAGTTCTGTCAAGTCGCTTGCTGCTGCTTCATCTGTCGTAACTAAAAGGCTTGAATCTTCTACATAGCTATACCCTGTCCCCACTGGATTATCCTTAAACATAGTATATACATAAAATATACATGAAGTGAAGTAATAACAAATATTTTACTAGAAGAGAAAATAAGACTAGTAGAACTTTTGTAAGTGAGAATGAAGTAACAACCATTGTTGGTTGTGCTGAAAAATTGAAAACAGACTGGATTTAAGTTATGACAGTAACAAAGGTACAGTCATGGTGAGATGATAATGGTAATTAATTATATTCAACCAAGTTAATTAATACATAAGTCTTAGCTAATAGTTATATTCTTTTTCTAGATTATCCAATAGATGGACACATGCAGAGTTACAGACAAAGACAAACTAGACATAAGACAAGTGAGAGCAAGAGAATGATCAATTATTAAACAATGATAGGTAAATAAAATTTCATGCATTGAATTGCTTCACAGGTACGAGCCACATTACTGGTACAATACCAAAATCAAGCATTTTAGCTTGTTTATTAGAATTTGATGAGTAAAAAGGATACTCACCACAAAAAGAAGATCAGCAAACTGTAGCCAAGTTGAATTTCTTGGCTTTAAATTATAATCCAAAGGACCAATTTCTTCAAAATTACCAAGCCCGACGCCGGAAGCACCCTGTATTTAACACCATTTGACAAATCCAAATTTATATTGTAATGGAAAATCTGAATGTATTATAAATTTATTATGGTAAATTGACCGAAATCGAGATATTTAATTACCGGACCGCCTTGCAACCAAAGCACAGTTGGCCATGGTGTTGGACCATTGTCGATGCGTTGCGGGCTCGTATAAAGCCACCAAAACATATGGGCCTCTAAAATTTCAATGTGAAAAATATAATATCAACACAAATGCACAAATATTATACTCAAAATGAAAACTAAATCTGATGAGGAGATGTTAATTAGAGCTTACTTGGTCTAACTTGAGCATAGCCCCATTGCTCCATTCCATCAGCAGTAGCATAACTCTCAGCCAAGTCAATGGAAAGCAGAGCAAGAAAGAGAAGAGAAAGAAAAGCAGAGATAGAATAACACTTCACCATTTGAAAGAAAGGAGGATCAATTGAAAGAATTAAGAAAAGAAATAAAAAGAAATATTGGAGGGAGGCCACCTAACTCAGCAACCAATAAAAAGGGATAGAAAGCTGGATATCGAAGAAATGCTTCCCCCCGTCTCTCCTCTTAGTCCTATATTTATAACAAGAGAGAGGTATTGTGTGGAGTTCATTAAATGTGATATTTTTCTCTCCATTGTGACAATGCTAAAGATGTCCGTTTGTTCTTGGAAGCTATAATTTAGAATTATAAAAGATTTCCTGTTAGGTGAGACTGGAGTTGAATGTTAAGATGTAATGACAAAAAGTGCAACTGTAGTCAATAAATGGACAGGAGGATAACCATATTTTATACAGAAAATTTATATATAAGCCCTCAAACATAACAATATTTGTATTAGGTGCGAGGTCTTTTCATTGCTTGGACAGTTGGACTTGGACGTGTCTGATTATTATTATTATTATTTGTTGTAGTAGAGTTCAGTTGTGCGTATATCGAACAATGAGTGTTATATTTTTGTTTCAAAGAGTTCTTTTTTTAAAAAAAAAAATTTGTGGACATGAATCGTTAATTTGATATTATTTTGATATATTTAATTTAGTATCATTTTGTTGTTTGATATAGTTAATTTACTAGCATTTAATTATTTTGATGTTATACCTATATATAATTTGTATATCAAACCTAACACAATTCTACATTTTGTGGGGATCTAGTTCGTAAGATAGACAATAACTAAAATAATGACAAAATATATCTCATACTGTACTCATATTAATAAGATGATCATTTTGATAAATCATCTCAGAGACTCAGAGAGAGATATAAACGTTTAAAATACAAAATTATAAATTGTCATGATATTTACAATTTAAATAGTTTCAAGGACTATAATGTACAATTACTGTTAACTTTTCGATTTTTGTAAGTAGCAAAGAAAATATTTGCAGCGCTATTTCGAGGAAAGAGAATACCCAACGACCCAACAAGATTATATTATATAATATAGTGGAATAATTAATTACATATTCTTTAATTTTTCTCTTTTCACTCAGTTTTCAGTGATGTATTCCATATTATTTTGATGATGTGTTTTGTATATTTAGTCCTCTGAACGTCAACTGTCAACTGAATATATAAAAAACGAACTCACTTTTCGAATTGATTAATTGTTCGGTGACGTTGCGATGTAGTTCGCATATGCAAAATATGAAGTTTGTATATTCAGCTTTCCTTGTAACTGAGATATGGGTGTCAACGGGTATGAAACGAGTCGGGTGGAAGATATTCCATACTCTTGTTATAACGAAAAAAAAACTTTTATTAATACTCGATAAGGTAAGCAAAAAAAAAAAAGTTACTCGTATATTTTTTTTATCGAATATGGTACGGATCAAATAAACAAATAAAAATATTATTAGATGTTAATAAGCCATAAATAAAACTATATTATATCATTTATCATCTTCACACACACACATATAGTTGGAGTACAGTGCTTTGCGAAATAAAACGAGTATTTTACTTCACACTCATAATTTTGTGATTTTAAAGTTCAAACGTCGATCCGAATCGTTCAAGTTGATCTCCATGTTAAATTGTTCTTGGAGACCAAATTTCATATTTTTTGGAGATGTTTTATTATTTCTTTACAATTTTTGAAAATATCTTTTATTGATGGTCCAGAATTTTCTGAAAAACAATGATTTTCAAAAATTCTAAAAAAATAGTAAAAAATTTTCAAAAAATATAAAATTTAGTCTCCAAGCACAATTTAATATGGAAATCAACTTGAACGGTTCGAATCGATGTTTTGAACTTTAAAATTGAAAATATAGATGTGAAGTAAAACACTAGTTTTACTTCGCGAAGTACCATAGCCCAACTCTCTCTCTCTCTCTCTCTCTATCTATCTATATATATATATATATATATATATATATATATATATATATATATATAACATAGTATCATACCCGTGTGTTGTAACGCAAATATATTATAAAAATGAAAACGATCAAGAGTTTATTTAACAATATGAATTTCAAACTTTGATGCGAGTAAAGATATTTGATTTTTTAAAAAAAAAAAGATAAATGGCTTGTAGAAATAAATACATCGCATATGCAAAAGCCAAAAGGACAAAAAATATTTAATGAAAGTGAATTCGTATTAATAGATTAGTTGCTCCATTTTGTGACACTAATTATAGTTAATGTTATTAAAATCTCTCCTCAATATATATTCTCAATATAATTAACAACTGAAACTAAGAATGAACATGAACATAATAATATAAAATAATATTTTATCTTATCAAAATTGAAGAAATAAAATTGTAAAAAGATTTACTATAAAATTTGATCTCCTAGTACATTTTAATATGGAGATCATGTTGAGTGGTTTAGATTTCTCTATTTCGTGGGTTTCAAAGCCATGACCTCCCACATGGGAGCCATGTGCTTTTGTCACTAGACCAAAGACAAGTTCTTTACTGTTCGGACATTAAAATTGCAAAAACTGACTCGTCATAACTTAGGTTGAAAATATAACATTATAACATTAGCCGGACTCTCTCTCTCTCTCTCTCTCTCTCTCTCTCTATATATATATATATATATATATATATATATAGTAGAACTAGGGTGTTCCTAAGTTCACCAAGTATATTTGTGAACTCAAATCTGAAACCTATCAGATTGGCTTCAAACTATGAATCTAAGTAAAAATCTTTCTACCTTACGAGTGATGCGTCTACATGAGAAAATTTTAGAATTTTAAATTAATTTTATATAGAGTCAAGTGGTTAAAAGGCGTTCGAAAAATAAATGCATTAAAATTAATTTATAAACCTTCTAATTTTGACTACTTGACTTTATACTAAATTAATTTGAAACTTTAAAATTTTCACATGTAGACGCATTACTTCTAAGGTAGAAGGACTTTAACAGTTTGGATTCGTCATTTGAAACCAATTCAATAGATTTTAGAGTTGAGTTTACAAAAAGACTTGGTGAACTTAGGAACACCCTAGTTCTACTCTCTCTCTCTATATTTATTGAGTAAAGATTTTAGTCCCCGCTGATTAGTCCCCTATTAGTCCCCCTAACAACATATTATCATTAATATGCAAAGTCAATTGTGCTTGACTCTCCTCTCTCTTCCGATCAACAAAAAAGGAAAATCATATTCACGCTCTTCACGGCCTTCACGGCCTTCGCGGCCTCCGCCTCTTCATGTCCTTCACGGCCTCTGCCTCTTCTCTTTCTCGGTGTGGTGCACCGTCGAGATCCGGCGAGGAGAGCGTGGTCAAGGGTGGAACCAGGATTTGAATTTGGGGGGGGGGAGGGGGCGAGCCGCCGAAAGACGAAAGAACAACCTAGGATTTGAATTTGGGGGGCGCCAATCGGTATGCATCTGTAAAAAAACCATATGAAAATGTGCGCTTAGACTATATATATAAGCAACATCCTAATTTTATGGGGGGTGCCTGGCCCCCCCTCTCACCCCCTTGGTTCCGCCCCTGAGCGTGGTGCACTGTCGAGATCCAACGAGGAGAGAGTGGTGCACCGTCTAGATTCGGCGGGGAGAGCGTGGTGCACCATTGGAGGGGGTTCATGCTAGCCTAGCGAAGGTTGTCACAGTGCAACATATGAATAATTTATTAGTTAGATATGAATACTTCATTTGTTAGATATGCATTCTTCATGTTACATATGAATACTTCTTGGAAGAGGTGGGGTGAGAGAGATGAATCTGACTTTGAATTTTGAATTGTATAAATTATTTCGAACATGTATGAATACTTCGTAATCGTTAGTATGAATAATTCTTTAGTTAGATATGAATACTTCATTGTTTTAGATATGCATACTAGTCTGTTGAGAATATTTCTTGGTCCCAATCTGGGCAGGTGTGAATATTATTAGTGTCAGATGTGAATATTGTTAGTGTCAGGTGTGAATACTTCATTAGTTAGATATGAATAGTTATATATATGAATATTTCATTTGTTAGATATTGAGTACTTCATTAGTTAGATATGAATACTTCATTATTTTAGATATGAATACTATATAGATTCGCTGATATTGTGATTCGCTGTAGTGGTCTCCAATCTTGGCAAATGTCATTTTTAAACGGTTGCGGTCCCCAATCCAGGTTGTCATACGTCGTCAGTGGTCCCTCTGGTCGTTACTGGTCCCCAAGATTAATAGTCCCCTCCAGTTTGTGTTTACATATGACGAATATTATAGATAATAAGTATGAATACTATAAATTCGTAGGTATGAATATTATACATTTTGACTATTAATAAAATAGCGTTAACTTTGCTTTTGGTGGTAGTTAGCACGTGCGTGTCAGTTAGTGGTCCTCCCATTGTACTTTTTTTTGTCTTTTAGCGCGGAGGACATATAGGAGACTGAATGGAGGGTATTGTTAGTCGTTCCCTATTTATAATTGTATAATTTTAATTATTACGGTATAAGATAACGGATAAGGAGACCGTGATTCTTTTTTTTTCCCCGATATTACCGGTTAGTTTAAAATAACCTAATCTGATTACTTCCCTATTTTAGATTAGCCAAGTTACTAAGAAAATTGTGTATTTCCTTGCAAGTTCCTTTATTTATGAAATAATAATAAGAATCCAAATTACAAGTGCTCAATAGACAGCAATTACTTAATAAGAAAATCCAATGTAAGCTCTTTAACACCATGAGTGTAAAAAAAAAGGCAAAATGCCCATTTCATTGATCGGAATATGGACAATTACACCATTACATTTGTTCAAGACAAGAGTCAACCAAAAAAAGCAACAAAACAACATTCAGCAAAACATACATCATCCAAAACTTAACATTTACAATACTTCAAAAATAGACTAATGTTGCTAAAACTTAGCCACTAAGGAGTGTAAAAATTATTAACACAATTTATTTGACAAAATTTGTGACACCACAAAAAAGACACCTTTAATTTAGTGGCTATGACAATTCATATTGAAAGTTACATGTTTGAAATCTAGATCTGATTAATAACACTTTGAAATCTGATTGATAACACTTGCGAATATTTAAAATTAAAAGACTTAATCGCCATGTTTATCTCAAAAATAGTTCGTGACATCCAAACAATATTACAATTTTTTTTTTATGTTCTAAATGATTTCAGAAAACTATATATCTAATATGTATAGTTCGAGAGCTGTTTTATCATCCATTGGGCAATAAAAAGTTAAAATACTATTTTGAACTTTTGACAGAATGATTTTCAAAAGACGCATTGATACACAATTAAGGACGGAAAGTAGGGATGCAAAAAAATTTGTAGCTCGTGGATCGATTATGATTCGCATCTGATTCACTCACTAATAGTTTGTTTGTTAGTGAACTAAGCTGTTAACAAGCCAGCTCGTCATTAGCTCAGTTCAGAATTAACGAGTTTGAGATGGATTGAGCTCGCTTGCTAGCTCGGTCTATGTATTAATTTGTGAATTTGTATGAATGTGTTTGATTTGATATGTATGAATTTATTTTGTGAACTATATTTGTATGAATTTGAGAATGTAGTATTTTGATATCTATGAATTTAGTTACAAACTTAATTTATAGTAGTTGATTTGCTTAGTTGCACTTGAATTAAGAATACTGTTCGAGCTATGGAAATTAATTTGTGATGCAAACTATGTTTTGTTTGATGGGCTTTATTTATTTTATTTTTTTTGAATCGGTATGATTGTGGCTCAATAAATTCCAGCGAGCTAATAAGCTAGCTCGATCCAGCTCTAAACTAGCTCGTGATGATCTTGAGCTTAAATTTTAGCTTGGATCCTTTCTCAACTCACTCGACTCACTCCGTATGGCAAACTGACTTTGAGCTGGTCCCACATTTCCACCTCATTATAGAAGTCTATGGATCCATATCACTTTAGGTTGGTATCTGAGATGTAAGTGATAAATTTGAAATGTTTATTTTAACTTGGTACGAATCTCAAAGTAGATTCCCTATAATATCAATAGGCATCAGATTGAGTTAGACTCGACTGAGTTTAATCTGAGTTGTCTGCTTTTTTAAATTGCTGTACCTAGGAGGACACATACTCAAAACTCTACAATACTTCTAGAGTGAGGCTCATGTAGTGGTTTGCTTTTACCCGAACGGGTAGTACCCGTTTTACCTGGCCCGTACCCGTTACTCGAGGTATCCGTACCCGTGCCCGGGTATAGGCGGGTAAACGGGTACACGGGTACGGGTTTGAGACGGACCAGACTCAATGATTCGGGAAAAAAACCCGTCCAACCTGTACCCGTTTTACTCGTACCCGAAACTTGTCTACCCGCACCCGTTTACCCGACCAACTTTACCCTTTTACCCGTTTACCCGTTTACCTGTTACCCTTTACCCGTTTACCCATTACCCTTTACCCGTTACCCGTTTTATTTGAAATTCAAATTTTTTTGCCGCCGGTTTAGACAAACCGGGCCCGGACCGGTCAAATCAAACCCGGCCGGACCCACCCGGGTCAAATCCCGTTTTTTTTTTTAATTTCGAATTTAATTCCCCTATCCAATTTTTTCTTTAAATACACTCCCACTAACCCTCTTTCTCTACACATTCTATCTCAAACTCTCATTCTCTCAATTTTCATTATTCTCAATTTCTAAATTTATTGTTTAAAAAAATATATAGTTGTAATTTAATTCATTCTACAAATACGCAAACGGAATTACGAAGGTATCAAAATTACAAAGTTCGGCACCTCCCGCAAGATTTTTCTGCGAGATTTAAAGGTTAGATTTATTTTATGTTAGATTAATTTATTTTTGTAGAGTAAATTTAGTTTAAGTTAGATTTATTGAAAGTTAAGTAATTAGATTTGTTAGATTTGTTAAATTTGTTAAGTAATTAGATTTGTTAAATTTGTTAAGTAATTAGATTTATTAAATTTGTTAAGTAATTATATTTGTTAAATTTGTTAAATAATTAGATTTGTTAGATTTATTTTATGTTAGGTTTGTTAGATTTATTGAATATGTTAGATTTATTTAGTTTATGTTAGATTTGTTAGATGTGAAGTAATATTTGTTTTGAATATGTTAGATTTTTTTTTAAATTCGGATTTATTTTTAATAGGTTAAAAAAGATGTTAGATTTTTTTTTTTAAATTCGGAATTAATTTTAATAGGTTAGAAAAGATGTTAGATTTTTTTTTTAAATTTGTGAAGTAATTAGATTTGTTTTTTGAATATGTTAGATTTCTTTTTTCAAATTCGGATTTATTTTTAATAGGTTAAAAAAGACGTTAGATTTTTTTTTAAATTCGGATTTATTTTTAATAGGTTAGAAAAGATGTTATATTTGTTTTTAAAATTTGTGAAGTAATTAGATTTATTTTTTAAATATGTTAGATTTTTTTTTTTGAAATTCGGATTTATTTTTATAGGTTAAAAAAGATGTTAGATTTTTTTTTTGAAATTCGGATTTATTTTTAATAGGTTAGAAAAGATGTTAGATTTTTTTTTAATTTCTGAAGTAATTAGATTTATTTTTTGAATATGTTAGATTTTTTTTTTGAAATTCGGATTTATTTTTAATAGGTTAAAAAAGATGTTAGATTTTTTTTTTTGAAATTCGGATTTATTTTTAATAGGTTAGAAAAGATGTTAGATTTTTTTTTTTAATTTGTGAAGTAATTAGATTTATTTTTTAAATATGTTAGATTTTTTTTTGAAATTCGGATTTATTTTTAATAGGTTAGAAAAGATGTTAGATTTTTTTTTAAAATTTGTGAAGTAATTAGATTTATTTTTTAAATATGTTAGATTTTTTTTTTGAAATTCGGATTTATTTTTAATAGGTTAGAAAAGATGTTAGATTTTTTTTTAAAAATTTGTGAAGTAATTAGATTTATTTTTTAAATATGTTAGATTTTTTTTTTTGAAATTCGGATTTATTTTTAATAGGTTAAAAAAGATGTCAGATTTTTTTTTTGAAATTCGGATTTATTTTTAATAGGTTAAAAAAGATGTCAGATTTTTTTTTTGAAATTCGGATTTATTTTTAATAGGTTAGAAAAGATGTTAGATTTTTTTTAAAATTTGTGAAGTAATTAGATTTGTTTTTTGAATATGTTAGATTTTTTTTTGAAATTCGGATTTATTTTTAATAGGTTAAAAAAGATGTTATATTTTTTTTTTGAAATTCGGATTTATTTTTAATAGGTTAGAAAAGATGTTAGATTTTTTTTTTAAATTTGTGAAGTAATTAGATTTATTTTTTAAATATGTGTGATTTTTTTTTAAATTCGGATTTATTTTTAATAGGTTTAAAAAGATGTTAGATTTTTTTTTTGAAATTCGGATTTATTTTTAATAGGTTAGAAAAGATGTTAGATTTTTTTTTTAAATTTGTGAAGTAATTAGATTTATTTTTTAAATATGTTAGATTTATTTTTGAAATTCGGATTTATTTTTAATAGGTTAAAAAATGACATCTCCTCATCACGAATCGGTGGAAGAAACATTTGAAGCGAGAATGTCGGCTTCTATTTTTGGCCCCGATATTCCACCACCTAATTATCCACATAATTATCTTGATAGTTCCTCCCAAATGCCACCACCTAATTATCCACCTAACTATCCACACAATTATCAAAGAAGGGACCAAATCCTAGATTTAAATTATCAACAACCCCCACAAATGCATGCACCGTATTATACTTCAAACGATCCAAACGCCTACATTCCACAAGAAACATTTCAACCGACACCACCGTATGCATATGGAGGCACTTCTTCGGTAGCATCGAGTCAATTTACTCCCTCTATAGAAGGTACTCCTTCAAGAAGTGCCCCTGAAATTCAGGAAGAAGCTGTCCCTCCTTCGACAAGTGCCCTCCCCCCCCCCCCCCCCCCCCCCCCCCCCGCAACAACCAGTGGTAAAGAAGGCTAGAAGAGCTCCAGAATACAATCAGCGGTGGGCCAGATTTTATAAGATTAACAAAGATGATGATGACTTTATGGAAAACCTTGAATGTAAGGTACCCAATTGCAAGAAACCTTTTTTTTGTGTATAAGCAAAGTAGTGGTATGAGTAGTTTTAAAAGACATGCCGAAACGCATGAAAAAAAGGGTGAGGAACCAAGTGAAAATGTTGAACCGAGACAAATCCAAACCCTTATTAATGCGGATGGTACCAGAACCAACCCAAAATTTGATGAAAAAAAATGCTTAGTGAATTGGCCCGGTACATAACCCACAAAGAACAACCAATCAGTATGGGTGGTTGCACAGCCTTTGCCCGGTTGATCATTCGGGGGTGTGCTCAATCAATGTACAAGAGGATGCATCATAGAAAGTTGGTTGGTGAAATAAAAAAACAGTTTACAACCATAAAAGATGACCTCAAAGGTATATTTGCATGTCAATCCAATAATGTCTCAATTACCTCCGATATATTGACTGCTGGTAAACATGGCCTTGGATACTCTTGTATTACTGGGCATTGGATCGATGATCAGTGGATATTACAAAAGAGGATATTAAGTTTTCGAGTGTTAGATTCCCCGCACACTGCAAATGTAATTTTCAAATCTATTATTGAGGTTTTACAAGAGTATAACCTTAAGAGGGATATGGCTAACAATGTTTTTTCTATATCTTTCGATAATGCTAGCAACAACATTGCTTCCATTGAAATTTTTAAACGGTCACTAAACCCGATTATGAATGGTGAAATGTTTCACCAAAAGTGTGCTTGTCATATACTTAACCTCGTCGTGAAGGCGGGACTTAAAATAGAAGCCATAAAATTATTGATAGTTAAATTTAAGGATGCCCTCAACCACATTGTTTCAAACCATGAAAGAAGACAAGAGTTTGCGAAGTTGTGCGCAACCTATCGACTAAGCAAGTTGAAAGTACCTTGGGATATAGATACCCGTTGGACTCAACTTATAGGATGTTGAACCGATGTCTTTCTTACAAAGCTGTCATATGGGAGTTTTTGAGGGGATCCACCCCTGAGGGAATGCAATTGGAACCCACCAGCGGGGAATGAGACCAACTAGAAAGGCTTGCAAAATTCCTAGGAACCTTTTTTGAAGCAACCGTCAAACTATCCTGCTCGTATTCACCGACGGTATTTGAGTTGTTGAGGCAAATCTACCAAATTTCCAAGGTGTATCGTAATTTGGAACAAGCATAAACCCACGATAAAACTCTCACACCGATCATAGAGGCCATGAAACTAAAATTTCTAAAATATTGGGAAGATGTACCCCTCCTGGCTATTATCGCAAGCTGCCTCAACCCGGTATACAAGAAATATTACACAATCAAAATGGTTGAAGCGTACAAAGATAATCTACATTTAGTCGCAACCGGGGTCGAGGCATACGTGGATGCGAAGTTCGCTGAGATGTTTAACATATACAACTCAAGAATTAGTGGCAACCAGAACCCCTCTACATCACAGGCTGGTCCTAGGTATGAATAAATATACATTATGTTTCTAATCTTTATTATTTATAATATCTACATTATTTGTCCACTAATTTTTTTTTTAATAGTTCCACTTCCAGGAGCACTAGCAGTAGTGGATTGTTAGCAGATTTTCAGTCAGATAGCCAATCGCACGCATCCACAAACGAGTTAGTGAGCTATTTGAATATGCGCAATGAAAATGAAGACGTTGACATCATGACGTGGTGGAAGAGGAATCAAAGGTCTTATCCAACACTGGCGATGATGGCCCGCGACGTCTTTGTCGTACCCGTGTCAACCGTCCCTTCCGAAAGTTGTTTTAGTTCGGCGAACAGGATCCTCTCCGACAAACGCAGTAAATTGGGTGCACATGTTTTTGAGAGACTTGTGTGCTTGAAAGATTTGATTAATGCTGACGAGCGCAAGCAACATCGAGATCAAGAATCATCCTCCGCAGTTGATACTGAAGAAAGCGTTGCTGAGTCGCAGCCCCAAGCTAATTCAGATTCAGACGGTGCGGAAGAAAGCGAACAATGGTATATGAATCCAAACTACTAGATAGGTAGTGTCGGTATAATTTTCTAACCTCTTTTAATATTTATGGTTATTTTTAAAATTATAATTTCTAAACATTTCAATTGGTTTTTAAATTATTCATTTTAAAGAACAATTACTAACAAAAAAAAAGTTAGAACTCCGCCTATGTTATTTTACATAGCCGGTCCCAAACCCGGAATAAAGGAAGAAGGTAACTTTTATTTTTTAATCTATTGTTTTCAAATTATTCATAATTATTTTTAAAGTAATAAATTAATTTAAGATATTTTTATTTATATTTTATTTTTTTAATTAGAATGGGAATTTGAAAATAAAATAAAATGACTTGCTTAAAGAAATAAATAAATAGATTTGTACTTAGCCATATAAATACACAAATTTTCGAACAAATAATTTTTATATATAAGACACAAATTTTATTCATTTATAAATTATAAAGTTGCGACTTGATAATTTCATGTATATATATACTCTATTTGATATCGAACTATTCATATTATAAAAATCGAATTATAAACACGTAATAATATTCGTACGACACTGTAAAAAAAACAGAAAAAAAAAAATCATTAAACAAAATAGAAAAAAGAAAAGAAACAAAGACAGAAAAAAAAGAAAAAAAACGGAAAAAAAAACAGAAAAAAAAGTAAAAAAAAAAACAAAAAAAAAAACAAAAAAAACGGAAAAAAGAAAAGAAAAAAAAGTAAAAAAAAACCGAAAAAAAAACAGAAAAAAACAGTATTAAAAACCGAAAAAAAAACCCGTACCCTACCCGAGGTACCCGTTACCCGTACCCGTTACCCGAGACGGGCACGAGTTTGAAACGGACAGGGTACATTTTTTTAAAAACCTACCCGACCTACCCGTACCCGTTCTACCCGACTACCGGTCCTACCCGTACCCGCCCTGCCCGACTACCCGTCCCGGGTATACCCGAGGTACCCATACCCTACCCGAGAGCAAATGTCTAGGCTCATGCACCTCATGCATAGCACAGATTAATTTGTACTACGTATTAATATTTTTGTTTTAAAAATTTAAATAGTCAATCTAAACTATTCTCTCCACATGAAAATGTACTTGCAACTAACTTTTACATTTTATTTATTTTTTTACTATTTTTTAATTTTGAATCAAGTGATTTTCTATCTATCTAAAAATAGTACAAAAATTCTAAAAGATGTAAACCTTTATTTATAACTATATTTTATATGAATATAATGTTGAATGTTTCATATTTTTTTTTGGACTTTAAAAATAAAAATATTGACCAATAGTAAAGATAATTATGCGCTATGCATGGTACCATAGCCAGGGGCGGATCCACTGTAGCACAGGGGGGTCAGTTGCCCCCCGCTGGATTTTCAAAAATAGTGCTAAAAATCTGCTTTTCGGACCTCTGCCCCTCCCTGGAATTCAAATTGCCCCCCTGTAGCCTATTCTGGAATTCTAATAGACGAAACGGAGCCCATATAAACTCTGAGCGAAACAAATTAGCGGAGCCCAAATAGGCGCTGATCCCAAATAGCAAAAATTAGTTGAACCAAAATGTTTTTATTTTTTTGAATTCAGAGGTTGCCAAGTTGAACCAAAATGTTGATTTCAAATTCCCTATAAATGTTGAATTGTTGATTTTTTTCAAGTAATTTAGGATTTTTATTATATTGATTGGTATTTTTTTTTTGTTATGTTGAATTGTACCCGATAAGCTATTTGCATCCGATTATTGCCCCGCCCTGACAAAAATCCTGCGTCCGCCCCTGACCATAGCCTCAATACTTCTGTGTACCATAGTCTCTCTAATATTTATATGTTACAGTTTTATGGTGTTATATTTTTAATTTGTCACAAGTTATGGGTTCTCTCCGCAAAAATGCTCATTGATATTTCTAGTTTGTTTTCAACTTTAGCCTGAAAACGAAATGCTTATCGAAGAATAAAATAATTTTTAAAAGGAGTCTAATAATTGTTTTTTAAATAAATTTCCATTTGTGGCCTTCTGAGTTCTTCGGAATTTAAAAATATCAGTGTTTGTCCATGTTCAAAACTTTAAAACTTTTTGCAACACTGTAAAATGTTACTCACATGTTTTTAAATCTTTACTTACAAAGTATTAAGTCATGTAATATTGGTAGTTTAACTTCTAATTACTTTTGTCTTTAAGCTAAAAAAAATATTTATTCAATCTGTTTTTTTTTCACCGATCATTATAATTAATTTTTCCAATAATCTGTGATGAATTTTTCAAATCTAAAAATACAAACGTTTTTTTTAATTGATTTTCTCTTTCAAATGAGATCAATGAAAAACTAATTTGAAATTATTTTTGTGTCTTTTTTTTTTACAGTAAAATTCTATAAGCACTTTAAATTTTGAAGCCTTTAAACTTCTGTGTACAACTTTTTAAAAACTCATATCAAACCTTTAAACTTTGTCTACAACCCTTTTAGTAATCGTGCCAAGTCTTTGAACCTTACATGCAACTTATCATTTTGTTTTTATAGTAAAAGTCTATAGGCACTTTAAATTTTATTTCTCAAGCCTATAAACCTATGTTTATAACCTTTTAAAGTACTAGTGTGTCAAGTCTTAAAACCTATGTCTGCTTGTGCTGCGAAGCTTATAGTGAAGAGCAAACCCAGATCTCCCTCAAGATCAAGTACCTAGCTTCTTTCTCATCTTCTTTGATCATTCTCGTCACATCTCTATCCATTCAAATCTCGGATTGTACTCCTCCGCCATGGCGGAGGCAGACTAGTAGGGAGGAGGAGAGACAGAGAGGAGGGTGGAGACAGAGAGGAGTGCAAAGAGAAGCGGGGAGAGGAGGCAGAGAGGAGGGCGGAGATGGAGAGTAGCGCTGAGGGGAGTGCAGAGAGGAGGCAGAGAGGATGGTGGAAAAAAGAGACATTGGTGGAAAATAGAGGATAGAAGAGAGAAGAGAGGTGTGAGTTTTAACAGTTTGATTCGCGAGTTTTAAAGGCTTGTTGTGAGATTCAATATTGAAAAGTCAGTTGAAAACTGTTGAACTATTTGCGAACAGTTGAACTAGTTAGGGAGCTGAGAGTTCGAGAAAAAAACATTATTTTTTTTTAAATGAGATAATTTTTATAAAAAATATTATATTTAGAAAATTTGGATGCAAATAAATATATTTTTAATATGTTAAATATGTTTACAATGACAAACAACACGATATCTCGCATAGTAATTCAACAGAGAAATAGAATATATTTTAGAATTTATATTATATCTTAGATATATTAAAAACGGTTCTTTTATAAATAAAAAGATAGAATCAGAATCAAATCGCACGAATGAATATATAATGTACATAGAAATATATAATGATAGAAAAGAAATAGTTGGAGAATATCAATCGTTGACTGTTGGTGTTGGTACTAAAATAAGGAAACGATATTTGTGGATCCAATTTTTCTTGTGCTGATTTCTTTCCTAATTTCCTTGGCCCTTGTGCAGTCGTGTCAAACAGGAAATAAATCTGGTACGATCCTAAGGGATTGTAGGGTCCTACGATTTCAAATCTAACCTTTCATTTTTTAAGTATTACGAATATCTATAAAAGTTGTTTTTGATGCACGAATCTCAAAGCAAATAAAAGGTTGGATTTGAAATCGTAGAACCCTACAATCCCTTTTAGGATCGTACCAGATTTATTTCCGTGTCAAACAACTCTGCTGAAAGGTTGCTTGGCAACATAGTATACGGACAGCTTCTCTGCAACGACAGACAAGCGTAGAGATTTCACTAACACTGTAGACCCTACATCCGAATATATTGCTACACAATTTTTTACTTCATCAATCTACTCAAACTGTTCCCTATGTATAAATACGACAGATTTAAAATCCCATCATATGTTACATGCATGAACATTTAATGCATGTCACTTCAACAAGGATAATATTATTTTAATTTTATATTAGAGTTAATTAGAAGATACGGATCAACACAGTTAATTTTCGTCAATATATACTAGCTAGAGTCAGCTACAATCAGGTGGATTTTAATTTTTATGTTACTTTACCCAAAGAGATATGGGGGGTAAACATTTTAACAAAATAGTTTTGGCTTCATGCAGCGCACAGATAATAGAATCAAAATAGTGTTTCATATGGTTCATGTGTTGCATGAAGCCAAAACTGCTTTCTTAAAATTTTACCCGATATGTAGTATATATAATCCAGTTGAATTATAATTTTGGCATGATCAGGATTTGGATAGCAGGATCTACTATTCAAGTGCGAATAGCAGCAAACGCGCCGACACAGTTAGGATAACAACCATTCCAGTAAATTCGCATTAAATATCGGATGATTTATTTTGATAATAAATTGGATTGACAATCGTGACAACGTCCAAATATTTCCAAAAATAAAAATAAAAGTAAAAATATCTGTTGATATATAGTTAACAAAGGCTGTAGCATCCTTAATTTAATTAAACAAAAGAAAATTACGCAGGTGAATATATAAGGGGATAGAAATAGGGGTGTAAACGGAGCCGGATTATCCGACGGATATTACGGATACGGATATTACGGATACGGACGGATATTACGGATACGGATATTTTCTCAATATGTTGAACTGGTTCGAATACGGATTCGGATATATTATCTTATTCAGAAACGGAGCGGATATCCGGTAACTATCCGAAGAGGGTATCAGAATCTATTCATTTAAATCCGCTATGGCTTTTGAAGGACTTGGTAGTGGAATCCACCTCATGCTATCATTTTTCAAAGACTTGGTAGTGGAATACAGCTCAGCTCAGCTCATCACGTGGGTTTGAGAAACTTCCTCCAATCCAGTTGATGCTCGTGAAGTTAATGAAATTTCTTTAAAAAAGCTGCTATATATACCTCACAACAGCTGTTTATTTATAAGTTGTGGGACTATTGATTAAATATAAAACCGGACAACAACTCTGTTTTTGTCTTCTTTTTTCTTTGTAGTATTACTTAAAAAAGAATTATGTTTTGATTATAATATTTGTATTATATTATATAATATAAGTGGATTATTTAAGTGAATTATTCATATGATTTGATTATCCGACCATTATTCGTTTTGTATCCGTATTCGAATTCGTATCCGTAGATTATCCGTTTCGTATCCGTGTTCGTTTAATGCAGATTTGGTTTTGAATTTTGATATCCGTTTACTATCCGTATCCGTATCCGTATCCGCTAATTATCCGACGGATGCGGATATGGTATCAGCATTATCCGCTCCGTATCCGCTCCGTTTTCACCCCTAGATAGAATAGAGAACATAAAGTTAACAAATTAAAAAAAAATTAATACAGAAAATACAAAAAAAAAAAAAAAACCGAGAGAGAGAGATACGGAGACATTTTTCCCTAGCTAAGCAGTTCCAAAATAGACAGATGCAGACTAGAGGTGCTACGTTTACCCGATTACCCGGATCTGATCCGGAACCGAACCGGATCCGACCCGGATCCGATTAATTTGGATAGGGTATGGTTTAAAAAATATAACCGGTTAAATTATGGGTATGGTTACAAAATTAATAATTTAATATCCGACCTGGATCCTACCCGGAACCGATACTGTAATGGGTAGGATATGGGTTTCATTTAATTATCCGACCCATAACCGAACTTGACCCGATACCCGTATAAATACCCGATA